>NW_003163197.1:5706-8138 GCF_000004985.1 Naegleria gruberi | reverse complement strand
ACCTTCTTCAGTGTTGAAAAATTGGGACCCACTATCTTGGGAAGATGTTTTTGTTCCTTCAGCAAAACACGCCTCAAAGAAATCACTAATAACTGGCAAACGACCACACAAATACATTTTGAGTATGTTGGGTGTGGACTTAATTTTTTTGAAAATTTAATTATTTGAAATAAGCTAACAAGGGGAATGATACTTGTGTGCTGATAACAAACTGTAAGTTTAGAGGAGTCTTTTCAATAGATGTTTACCAAGGTAGTGATGAACTCTTTCATTGTCCTTAATTATATTCTTTCCTTCATAGACTGTATCGAGCTCATGAACTTCTTCCTTTTTCTTTCGCGAACTTGTTGTGAACAATGAAATGGCTGAAGACAAACACTAGTCATACAAACATCTCCAACTAAAAAAATGTTCAAAAAGATCTTCTCTCGAGTTTCGAATAATGAAGCCGATGATGACTTGTCCTCTCTTCCCTCCACAAAACACAACATCTTTAAAGAAACTCTCAGCACGGAATTAATTTTAATAATTGCACAATATTTACCAATTGGAGATTTGAATTCTTTTGCGAGAAGTGATGAATATTTATTGGAAATGATTTTTGATTTGACTGTTGAAAAAGTGGAGGCCATTGCAAAGAGAAAACAAGAATTGTTGCAACTTGACCTTGAAAGTAGGATTGTATCGGTCAAAGATCAGTATAAAGAAAACGAAACTGCACTTGCTCAGACACTTTTGTGGAAACCACTTGTACTTTATTACTTTCCAAATTATTCGGCAAGTTTAAATGTCAAGAATTGGATGCATGTCATGAGAAGGAGAGTCATCCATTTACAAAACAAATTTCCACAAGAATTACCACTTTCGAAAATAATTAAAGAAGAATCTGGACCTTTAGGATCAAAATTTAGAAAGAATAAGGACAGACAATTTATTGAGAATTGTGATTGGGAATATGAATGTCCATTGAAGAAGTCTACTGCTTTTAGACATGTTTCGAAAGGAGTTTCGTTTTGTGCTGTTTGTAAAGAAAATGTTTATGAAGTAATTAGTGACAATGATTTTGAACATCATGTAAAACAAGGTCATTGTGTTTCATTCTCCAAATATTTGGTTGAGGAGAAACGTCCACTAATGCGAGGAAAGATTGCATACAGGCCTGCAAACAATCATTAAACTAAACTACTAATGCTTTACAACATTTTCTGTTCTAAATCTAACTAATCATTCTCTACAAAATCAATCTCAATATTATAACATCGTATAATAAAACCAATGAATCATCGCAATAGGACACCTAGGAAGTACGAGGATATCGACACGGGTAGCTGTCAAACCTCGAGTGAAAACTTGTGAACCACGCGAGCTTGATCGAACTCACAACAATCCTCGCGCGAATCTTTTGACCTTAATTATCTTAATTTCAACCATCCAACTATGCAATAAAAATTCACCTAAATGTGTAATCATTGGTAGTTCAGGTGACAGACATTGTGCAACACATGGTATTGGAGCAAGTTCGATCCCCGTCTAAATGTTAAGTTTTTTTTGCAAACCTTAAACTGATTGTTTACAAAAGATTTTTTTCCCGCCTTATTTTATCAATTTCTGCACAAAAAAAATGGCTCCAAGATTCTCCCCAGGGCAATGGTTGTTTGCAAATAAGGACAACGTTACAACAGTTGAAGACATTAAGTTTATTAACAGAATGCCAGAGGACAAGATGTTTTATCATGTAACTTGTCTATCAGGAACGGTCCCATCTTTAAGAGAAGACTTGAATTTTGGAACCCATTTTAATGGTTTCCAAAAATTAAAACCATTTTCAGTAACAATCAATGGTGTTGTATACAATCAATATCGTATGGGTTCTTGTCAAGGATTTAAAAAGTGTGAAGTTTGTTCTGAAAATGTAAGCTCCAACCTTAGTACCATAAAAACAAACGATCCATTTGCCAAATCATTTCCTCACTTTACAAACAAGCATAGGGTTTGCAATGTTTGTAATAATATGTTGTCTAAAATTATTGATTGTAGCTCAAAGGTATATTGTTATAAGTCAGAAGAACAAGTTGTTGATGGCAACAAAGTTACCAATTATATTTTTGGTTTCAATGGTGATCATGAACATTGTCATTTACGTACAAGTACCCAACCTAAGAAGATGAAGGAAAAAATGGTTGAGGCAGTAAAAAGTGATCCTAGTATCACGGGAAGAAAATTTAGAAAACGAAAGTCAATAACAAATGATCCTGATATGCGAATTGCAGTTAGCAATATTGATGCTATTAACAGAACAGTACGTACCATTAAAACACAGCTATTTGGCAAAAATGACCTTGAATCAGTTCCTGTGAAGGTGAAGGAATTACTTCAAGAGCAGATAGAAAAGTTGCAAGAAATTAACTCTGAAAGTTGAAAAAGGGTGCAGA
>NW_003163197.1:0-1165 GCF_000004985.1 Naegleria gruberi | reverse complement strand
ATTGTGATTGTTCCAGAGCATGTCGATTACATCTTTGATTTGATAGATAAGGACAAAGCTTTTCCAGAGTTCATCAATGCCATTATCCAATGTGAAAAGGTATTAACTGACCTCACAAAAAGGTTTGCTCATCTATTTTCAGGGCTTGCATTCAACACTACCGTAAATGGTATAACTTATTCAATTCCTCCAGACATTATCAAAATGCTTATTGGTAATGTGACTCAAAAACAGTGCTTGGAATTGTTAGCACATCATCACTTCAAGAAACCTATAGGAGAACTCACAACTGATCAAAGAACAGTATGTAGAAAGTTCTTTGAAGCAAGGGGATGGGATAAAGAAAGTGTTCGGAAGGCAATCAATAGTTTGATCAAAGAATAATTTCCAGACATGATGTTAAGCTTGATAGTCAAGCTTGTGAAATTTGTATTTTTTTTTTTAAAATTTTCAAAAAAATTCACAAGTCTGAAATACGTCACCTCCTCCTTCACTGATTTTCATCATCAAAACAACACAAAACAAACAACAACAAATAAACAACACATTACAACATCAAGTAGAACACAACAGAATATCGATAATTAACTTTGGAGTAACTTTATGCAAAATCGTCAGCGATGACGTCAAAAAAAGCGTCAATCCACCATCAGGAATGACGAAATAAAATGAGCGGGTGAATGGCCAAAAATAAAATAAGATAATTCGATCTCCAAGAATCGAAAACTGGTCATGTACCTCCATATCCAGCGTTGTACCTCTATGCTACAACAGCAAGAAGTACAACAAATAAAAAAACATCATTGAATAGCACTCCTTAATTGATATTAGCTATTGCAGTTAGGGTTGTAGATTTAATTTTCATGATAATTACGTACAATTACGGTAGTATGATTCACGCGAGGATCGTTGAAGGTTCGACCAAGCTCGCGTGGTCCACAAGTTTTCACTCGAGGTTTAGCATTAACCCTATCGACACAAATATGGAGAGGAAATCTTTACAATCACCACAATTATAAATCCTACATTTCCTACACATTAAAAAAATGTCTTCAGTTGAATTTCTCAAAGCACCTCTTCATGATTTGTTTGCTTGGGCACGTGTTGGTTCCATGTGGCCAGTAACCTTTGGTTTGGCATGTTGTGCAGTGGAAATGATGCATGC
>NW_003163198.1:12832-15337 GCF_000004985.1 Naegleria gruberi | reverse complement strand
ACCTCATTCAATTCAAAGTCTACATAGACACCAAATGTCAATAGTTTATCCAATAAGCCATTACNCTTTTTTCATTCCCTAAGAGAACTATCCAATTAGCTGATGAAAATGAAATTGAGAACAATCTTGTTGAGAAATTAGAACTCTTTACAACTGACAATTCTCTTTGTACCAAAATAACCGAGCTCAATATTGAAGGAATTGAAACATTTGAGTCTTTAATAACATTGGCCGTACGTAAATTTAACAATCTGGAGAAAATTTGCTTTGGGAGAAGTGTTCTCAGGACAAAGATGACAAATTCAAGATCTTACTATTTGGATGAGAATTTTGCAAAAGTTTTTGCAGAAACCAATTATGCTTTGAAACATTTGGAATATTGTGGACCGACTACATTCATAACTAGCGAGTTTGTTACTCACACGCCCAATTTGGAAATTATTAGAATTGAAAGTCGTAATTTCATTAGTGACGTTGGAGATTGTGTTGCTAATTGGAAAAATCTTCAAGTTTTGGATTGTAAATTTGATAGAAACCATTTTGGACACGAGAAGAAGGCAAATGCATATATTTTCTTTACAGCACTTAACACAATACAGACATTACACACTCTGAAACTTGAGGGTTATGCAATATCTGGAGAGGAATTCTTAGGCCTCAAAAATAATCATACTATTCAAGTTTTGAATCTGAGTAGGGCGACAATGAGCGAAGACGTTTTCAATACGATCAGTACTTTCTCCAATCTTAAACATCTTTATGCTGATTCAATCATTGGTAACTCATTAAATTCTCTTGGAAAATTGGCTAATTTATCAAAGCTGGAAATTTTGGATTTGAAACAAAACACAGCTTTTGGTGATGCTGGTTGCGCCATGATTGGAAATGTGAAATCTTTGAGAAAGCTCTATGTAATGAATTTAGGAGAGGATCAAATTCATGACAAGGGGGTAACCGAGTTGAGTTCTTTAACTAATTTGGAAGAATTGGATGTAAGATTTTGTGATATTACTAATAAGGGACTTGTTACTATTGCCAAAGCATGTTCAAAGTTGCAAACAATTCATGTTGGTGGCTGTTCAAAGGTTGATGTCAATTCTCTCCCTCTGGAATTGAGACTGAAAACAAGAAAATAAGTTTACAGCTACAAGAAAACAGACTGGCTATTCTAATGTCAAAGATAATGTAGGAGTTGAGACATTTTTATTTTACAAATTTTCTCACTGAAACTTGATTTCCTTAAAGTATTGGAAAATTGGCTAATTTTTCTAATTCCTTTCAGACAACTGTGGAGATTTCACTTGGAGAATTTCATCAGAAAATATTATCAGAGTTCTCTATTATTTTTCTGAAACGATGGTGTTTTATTTAAGGAATTGTTACTGCAGTAAATTGAATGTTTTTGTAAAATTGCACAAGCCAGCGGCCATCATTCTCTTTTGTACTCTTTTCTCTTTTGATTGTCAATTCTCGCTTTGTCTGTTAATTCAAATTCATAACTCTTGAAATATCGTTTCAAATCATTCAGCAGTGAATTGGTAATGAACTCGTGGTCCATAAACCTTTCAAAATCCTCTTTTGTTCCCTTGTTTATCACTTTGCTACATGATATTTTAGGTATTGCCACAAGGGAGTATTCCTTTTTCTCAAAAGTGATTGTTTGGATGCAATACAATTTGGCAGTGAGTGTCTTGATGAATTGAGCTCTTTCTTCTACATTGTTTGATGAGAAGGTGTCGTCGTTTAAAGCATATTCAACACCAAAAGAACTGTCCACATTGGAAACATCAATACCTTAACATATTTCCTGCTGAAATATCAATGCAACAACCTATCCGAATAATGAGGTTACATAAAACTCCTTACAATATTATAAAAATAGAACAAAAGCAAATTTCATATTTTTTCAAGTGAATTCTTCTATTTTTAACCCCAAAAAAAACAAACAACAATTAAACAAAGAACAATATGGCAGTTATTCACGGCTCATTGGCTAGAAGTGGTAAAGTTAAATGGCAAACACCTCGTGTAGCAAAGACTAGTGATACATCCTATCACGGAGGTTGCTCCAAATACAAACAAAAATCATCAAGTAATTTGGAATATTCTGCCGGAGCTCATCGATTGGAGAGGAATTATACTGCTGAATTGGAACTCTATGATCGTCAGTATAAGGAAAATCATCAACGATGTGATTGGGTTGCAGAGAGAGCGAATATAAAGAGAGCAGAACCTGTTCTTTTGAATTCCTTTCACAAGTTTAATACTGAGAAGGGATTTAATAAGGTGGAATGGAATGCAATTCATCATGAAGAAAGAGCTTTCAAAAAACAGACTAGAAATGGAAGATTCAGATCTGAAGGAAGAAATCATAAAAAGTGGCATAGAAATCATCCAAAAGATGGTATTTATCAGAAGAGAATGGTTGATGTGGATGATTTGGATGATGTTATTGAATTCTCTCACTTGTACGATGAAGAATAATTGAATCATTTGAATGAATTC
>NW_003163198.1:6386-8618 GCF_000004985.1 Naegleria gruberi | reverse complement strand
AGCACCAGTGTGTGATGCAGGAGCCCAACAAACAGAGTTACATCCAGTTTTGTGAGCATCTCTAATATTAGAAACCTTCCAATTATTGCTTTGTTCATCGTAGGAGAAGAATGTAATTTGTGAGTCGGAGCTTGCACTAGCCAAATGAAGTCCATGTTCGTGAGGAGCCCAAGAGATTGAATTTACGCTACTCTCAAGTCTATATTCAAAAACTTTAGTAAATTTGTGAGTTTGTTGATTTTCCTTCCAAATAATAACTCTATGATCATAGGAACAACTGGCAATTATCGATCCAAATTGTGGATGAGCCCAACTAACTTGCCAGACTGGACCTTCATGACCGATGAGAGTATCCACCAACTTTGGTTCCTCAGAATTACTTGGAGCCAAATCAAAAATTCTAATTGTAGCATCACTTGAACAAGTGGCCAATCTCTTTCCGTAGTAATCAGCTTGAGCATCATGGATCATATCCTGATGTTCAGATGAGAAGGTTTTAATTGGAGCAGTTGAATGTGATGAAGTAGAAGCACTCATATTTTTTTATAATTAATTTTTATTGTTGTGATGATAATTTTTGGATTGTATTAGCTGGCACTTACGTGGAAGAGAGAATTTTCTATCACCATCACCAATTAATTGTTACTACTTCTTAATTGTTCTTGTTCAATAACATCATGATTCTCATACTACGTAGTATTAAATGTAGTAATAAATTAATATTTATTTAATATAATTAATTAATTGGAAAATAATTTAAAGGTAATCATTCAATTCATTGACTTCATCCAAAGACAAGACATCAGACATACAATTCTTCAAGACACCAACAATTTGCTTCATAGATCTAGCAGTCAACAAGTCCTTAGCATCGACAGTCATCAAAACAGTCTTGACATCAAAAACATTTCTAAGCTTACAAATACTATACTTTTGACCATCAATAGGTGAGATGGAATCAGTATAACATCCAGGATGGGAATTAAAGCTAGCATCAATGATACGTTCACAATTCCATTCAGATCCAGTATTAGACAACAACTTTTCAACAACATTTTGCATCAAGAACTTTTGCAAACAGTGACCAGTTGAAGAAACCCACTTTTGAGCATATTCACTCTTGTAAGCTCCACTATTAACATCAGAGAAGAATTTAGAACAATACTTGTAACCATATCCAAGAGCATAACCATTAGGACCACAAGGCTTGATCTTTTCCAAACATTGTGTATAGAAGGTACACTTATCATAGCTTTGAATGGCAGCCAAACAAGTGGCACGAAGTTCTGGTGAGAGAGACAATTGGTATGATGGAGCTACTACGAGAGCAACAATGAGAAGGAGGAGAACGAGGCAAATATTTCTAGGCTGTTTTGTTATAATTTTCATGAAAGCAATAATACATGTTAGAAGTTAATAATGAGATGATAGCATGTAAATATTATTATTCATATTAATAGAAGATAATTATTCCATTATGATAAAGATGATTATTGATGATTAGCCGTCGTCATCCACACAAAATATCATCACATATTAAAAATCACAAATATTCATCATCCACCAATATATCAAAAGATGATCATCAAATAACAACGAGAATGGGGTGTTAGTCTTCAAACTAATAATTACAGAGCATCAACATACATTCATTTCGTTTTTTTTAAGAATGTTATCACTTCATGCAAATACTTCCAAATACAATGGGCTGTCGCATTACTATGATTACGAACACATATTTAGACCTACCATTGGCTCAATATTGTAAAGTACAATATTACAAACAATATTTTGAATAAATTTCATTAAGAAGAATCATTTAAAAGCATAATATTTTCTAATACTAGTAACTCCAAATCTCTACTATTAATAGAAGAGAAAGATATCAAAAAAAATGGGCAGGAGAATTATCCTCATGTTTTCATTTCAGTTATAGGCATAGTTATGTCAATCTACTTTTTCTTTTTGAAAACTGATTATTCAACTGGTGATTATGGAGCCATTTTCAATTCTAATCTAAGTCAAATTGGATCGTATGTGAATATCTTGAGTGGCACCATACTTGGTGCAGTTCATTATGTAATGAGTTTCTTCAAGTTTAATTAAGCCAAGTCTAAACAAAAGAAATCTTCATTTCATAGTAAGATTGTTGGGATATCAATGCTTTCTATTTTTCCTCTATTCATTGCATTGACATTAGCGGATTGCAAATGGTGGTGTTTTAGTGCCACA
>NW_003163198.1:0-1938 GCF_000004985.1 Naegleria gruberi | reverse complement strand
CTAAATTACTATTGTGTGGAGTCATGTTCATTGGACGATTCAGATATTTCAAAGAAACAACTCTTTATTAGTAATTGATTACGGGTACGAACCAACATCATTGAGTTTTTATCTTTTAATACTATTCAGAAGATAAATGAGCGCATTTCAATCATTCTTAAAATCATTCAAATTGAGCAAATTTAGAACGTATGGGAAGCAATAGATAAGTTACTAAAAATTTGAATGGAAGAATTCAATATTTTGATTGGTGAAGTATTCATATTTGACGAATCAGAGGGTTTGGAAATTTGTTCTCAATCATTGTTAAGACTCTTTCTGTATCAAAGATCAATGATCATCGCTCAATCCCTTAACCATAGATACAGACCAACTCACTCAATAGAGCTGGTAATTTTACCATTCATATATCTGCTATTAAAATATCAACCGAAATTCATATTTATTTCATGTGCAGTTGCAGTCTGACCATTTGAATCATCTTGAAGTGTTGAGAGTAGTACTTCTTGTCTCTGTGAACTCACTTAGTGTGAATTAGACTAACGCTGAAGCCTGGTAAAAAGTGTCGCTCGCGACCCTTAAACAAATGGCAAAGTTACAAAAACTCGCGCCCCTCTTAATGTTTAAATTTAATAAAAAAAAATTAATTACTCATCATCACTACTCACACCATCATCGGAACTGTAGTCAGCACCAGAGGCACCAAGTCATCTTCCATATCATTGGTCAAAAACAAATATCTTGTGATGATGTCAATCCTATTCACCTCGTTCGCCTTCCCACCACAGTGGAGGTAGTTTTTGTTATGTACTTTCTCTGCCTCTCTCCTCTAAGGTAAGTCTTTTCGAAAACTTCATACTCATCTCGTGGACCATTAATTAATTCGTAATTGTTGTATGATGGATTCCATTGCTGTAAAGAACATCGCCAAGTGCCGCAGGAAAACAAGTAGCCATAGTGTTGTTAACATGAAGAATGTGAAATGGTTTTAAGGGTTGTCTTCCTTCAGCAAGAATATCATAGATGGAAGTAGACAAATCCTTGCTGTTGACCACCAACGAATTTGGAGAAGTTACACCTTATTCTTTGACCAGTTATTGGAGCACTCTAGGTTGCTTGTCATCCTTGTCCACTAGCTTACGAGGTACTCTGATACGGTTGTTGGTAGAAACATTACTTTAATCTTCAATAAAACCACTATTTAAAGGTGAAAAATTTCTATTTATTTCAAATTTTATTCGTAACGGTGTTGGCGGGCTGTTTTGCAAGGAGGGAAATCTCTGACTTTGCATTTTTTTGCCCATTTTTCTTGACTTTGCCATTTTTTTGACAAAAAATTTTTTGGGCCAACTTTCACTGCTTCAGCGTTAGTCTAATTCACACTAAGTGAGTTCACAGAGAGTGTGAATAAAAGGATCGTGTTGTTCTGCCCAGTTTAGGAATTCTTCAATGAGCTTGTTTAATATATCATTAAATAAAGATATTGTTTTTGTTGCAGTGTGTGCAATCTTATTCCTTTGAGGGTAATTGTTGGTATAGAATTGCCAAAGTGTTTTGATATCAGAGAAAGATAACCCAACAGTAAGAACTTGTGGATTAGTAAGGTTGATGTAATTATCCATTTTTTCCCACCAACTTCCAGTTTTTTCTTGTAAATACTTTTCAGTAAACAACATAAAGGAGCATTATAAGGCATTAAGAATTTGCATAAGTTGCAATTCTTGTTCAACATTAGTAATACGGATTTTAAAGCCTTCGTTCTCCTTCTCAACATCAGTAATACGGGTTTTGAGGTCTTGATTTTCCTTCTTGAAGTCTTGATTCTCCTTCTCAACAGCAGTAATACAGCTTGTTTTTCAGTAGTTAATAATCCCAATTCTTGATTTTCTTTTAGAATGGTTGCGGAATTGAAATCAGACAATACCTTAAATTGACCCG
>NW_003163199.1:46374-47655 GCF_000004985.1 Naegleria gruberi | reverse complement strand
TATTGTAAGGGAGATTCACTTTCGAATAGATTTCACTTTCTTGAACAAGTTCAGATATTTAAGGAACATAAGAAATCATTACATTCTACCATCAAATCAATTCTGGAAGATATGAAAAACTTTTCCAATGAGAGAAATAACAACAGTAGTTTACTCAATTGCTCCACTACTAATTCACCTTCTCAGGAAGATGATGAACAAAGTGAGATTTTAACATTTTCCAGTGATTTATTTTCAATGAATTCCTTCAAGTTGAATGATAGTGAAGATAGGCAAGCAATGGAAATATATAATCAATTCTTGGATACTGAACTTGCTAGAAATCATGTCAAGTATTCGAAACATGAAGAAATTAAGAAGGAAATTGAAAGATATCAAGTTAAGATATCGACTGGTGACTCTGAAGGTGATTTGACAAATATTTTCGATGAAGCTCAAATTCAAATTGGAAAGAAATTGATAAATTGCCATGAAACGTTCAAGAATTCATTGAATTTCCCAAACCAATCCAAATCTGACATGTTGGATTCTTTCAGAGTTGAATATTTAAAGTTGATGAAAAAGGTGGAAAATCCTCAAAAGAATAGCTTTAGAAATATCGATCAATTTAAATAAAGCATAAAATTAATTATTGAACAAAAAAGGAAAATCAAATTATGAAAAGATTGAGTGGAGATGCGGGGTATCGATCCCCGTACCTCTTCCATGCTAAAGAAGCGCTCTACCATGTGAGCTACATCCCCTTACATTCATAATGAAATTGTTCTATTTACGAACAAGTTTATTATTTACAATAATTTACTAAGAGAACACTTTTTAAAGCTCATTTGTCAAGTCAGGATAAAACGACTTGTCCATAAATTTGGTTTGATGGGGAGCATTCTGATCATTGGCAGTTCCCATTGTAGCTCCACTCACAATCTCAATATTTTCAATCGTTTTAGGTTGTTGAGCTGTTGGTTGACTTGTTCTCCATGGTGTTTGTTCAGGAATTGACTGTTGTGTGCTCACATCAACATTAGCAACTCGAGTACTAGCCAAACTGTCATCAATAATCCCTTTCATTTGATTGATATTTTGCTGCAAATTGAGAAAATCTGCATTCATTCGATTACTTTCGTCAATCTTATCAAAGATCGATGCCACCTTTTTCGATTGTTCATGTGAAAGATCTGCAAGTTTTTTCAATAATTCATAATCATGTTTTGCTGCATATTGCTCCTCGAAAGATAACTCACGAGAGGTATTGCTTGTATGGCCTTGTGTGCTGTGTGTGAATCC
>NW_003163199.1:39928-41419 GCF_000004985.1 Naegleria gruberi | reverse complement strand
AGCATATCTTGCCTTTCAACAGAGGAGCAGCCACAAGTTCAAACACCAAAGGCAAATACTTGGTTTCCTGTTCATGTTCCAGATAGACCTCAATCTCAACAAAATCATCAAGATGCTGATGTGGAGAGGAAATTAACACATGAAGAATTGGAAGAATTATTCTCCAATTGCACTGATCAATGTGATTCAGAGGTTCAAAATTGCATTGGATTATTACATTGTACTGGTGAGAATGGATTTGAGAAGGATTACTCAATGGCGATGGAATGGTTACTAAAATCAGTCGATCAGAATAATAATACGAATGCCTTATTCAATATTGGATACATGTTTGAAACTGGATTGGGGAGAGAACAGAATTATTCGGAAGCTTTGGAATGGTATGAGATGGCAGCTGAACAGGGAGATCCAGAAGCTCAATTTACAGTTGGTTTGTTTTATGAGTTTGGAAAGGGAGTGGAGAAGGATGAAGAACAAGCCAGAGAATGGTATTGGAAAGCAGCTAGATGTGGTCATGCAGATGCTCAGAAGAAAATTGAATTGCTCAATAAATCAACTCAACAATATTATCAGTACAATACTTTTAACAACAGAATAATTTATTCTTCATCAGTAATATCGAATAATGATAGCTGCCATCGTTCAGTTTCACCACTTTTTATGGAAATAACTCTCATAGCAAGTGTAATGAATGACATGGTGAGAATCACTAACAAGAGCACTGCACTAGTATTTCTCGCCTTACTCTTTCTCTTATAATTTCCGCCGATTAAATTAAAAAAATGGGCAAGAAATCATCAGGAAGCGCCAAAACCTCATCTGCTCCTACTTTGAATGCCAATGCTGGTGGTATTCACTTGAGACCAACACCAAATGTTTCTCTGACGGAAAGTGCTGTTGATGAATATAGATTACCTTTGAAGGCTTTAAATTATATTTTCTTTTGTTACTTGTTGACTGATTTATTAGCAGCTTATTTAATGCCGAGGACTCTGATATAAATTACCAGTTTAGCTAATGCAGAAATGGAAATGCAAGCAAAGATCACAAGAACAAAGATGAGCATTCTACGATCGAGGGAATCAACGCTACCAGAGCCTCCAGAGGTTCCAGTTACTATGGCAATTGCAATAAAGATGAGTATCCAAATGAATGTTTTGAATCCCCCAATCATTATAACCAGAATCATCAAGTTGGATAAAATCAAATTCGTTACAACTGATCTATTTCTGAAAATTTCAAATAATGGAGAGAGGTAGTGTTGAGCGGGTGTATTAGAGGATTCAAATAATCCCTCAATACTTTCAGTATTCTTAATCATGTGCTTTAAAGAAATGGCCAATCCGAGAGCCGTTGACATGTTGAAAGAAATAAGGCAGCAAATAATGAAATCATCCACATATCTCATTAATATGAGTGTTAGTATTGTTTGTAAAATAATCACTAAAGAAACACTATTAGCCTCTTTGTAAAATTCAATATTCCTATCCA
>NW_003163199.1:33383-35546 GCF_000004985.1 Naegleria gruberi | reverse complement strand
AGAGACATCTAAAATTTTCAGCAGTTTTTGGTACATATCATCGAAAAGTTCCATAACAATACGTCCGGCATCCTTTCCTGCGATAGTAACATCAAAGAAAACTTTGGTTCTCTTTGTTGGTGCTTGGGTGTTGATGAGTTTAGAATTGTTGAGTGAGGAGAGCGATTTGCGTGATGACATTTTTTTTGAACAAGACAAAAATATTTTAATAATTTTGTGCAACTGAAAAAAGGCGGGAAATCATATTGATAATATGAGTTTAACATGAAAAAGTTGCTTTTCGTTTCATAACTTGATACTTCCTTAATGTTTGGTGTTAAAAAAGATTAAAATGTGATGTCTGGCAGCCAAGTCACTAATAATTCCGAGCCAATGGGAAAGATAAGTGTGTATAGCTAGCACATTTGTTTCATCACGGTAGATAACCCTGCCTATACTATTGAGACCTAGTAATCGCATGAGTAGCAGTGATTTTTTTTGGAGTGCTCATCAATGAACACATCCTCTCTTCCGAACACCTTAACGCTCATCCAACATTGTGGATGTGGTTTTGAATATTTTTTATTATTTTTTTCACAAGCAAAAAACTGGATTATTGCCTAAATATAAATGTGTACATATTGTCCTTAATGATTCTTGATATCAAACGGTTAGTAGGAAGCAAAAACAAGGACTAAATTCTAACATCAACACCTCCGAGAGATAATAAAGCAAAGCAGGATCTAGTGGTTCAAACAAGCAATATGAAACTATATCCGAGAGGAAGCAATTCAAATTTTGGCTGATGAATTTAAACAGCCAAAATAATGCAATATTTCCAATTTACTAAAGAACGGACAGTAAAGCAGTCCCTTCAGTGAAAATTTTTTCTTTAAGGTATTGAAAAGAAAGAACTGGCTGGAGAATAATAAGCACAGTTTCTAACATATCATTAAGCATCTTCAATCTACTTGATATTATTAGGTACTTGAGGCACGAGTTTATTTCAATCCTTATATTGTTGTTTCGTTTCTTTTAAAAACTAAGGAAAAAAATGAAGCGTGGTCATTATGACGTCGACACCGTTCTTCCCGAGATGGAACAAGATTATAAGAAACGTAAATGTATGTTAGATAGAACTTAACGAAAATTTATTAATTTATCTAATTAATTATTTAGTGACTATTCCAGTTAGTACCGTGCGCAAGATGAATAATACAGAGGTTGTTGAAATGATGAGAAATGTTGGTCTTGATGAGAATACTATTAAATGTTTGGACCAAACATTCACAGGTGCTCTAGTTTTTTTAACCGTATTATTCCTTAAAGATATCATGAAAAGAGAAGAAGAACATGGATGGTGGAAAGAAGCACTTGATGAAATTCTTCCTAGCTGTAACAATAATATGAAGGCTGCAGAGGAAATAATTTGTTTGTTAGTCAGACTATATGTGCCAAGAGAACAAGATTTGGGGTGGGTTGAAGCTAAACTCTCTAAGGTTGATAGGAATGGAACAAATTGGGTTAATGAATTGTACGATGAGGCATTCGAATATGTTAAATCATTTGATTCGCAAAGACCATTAGAACCAATAGAAGAATTCATTGAGAAGAACTTCAAATCTGATAATGTGAAATACTGCTCTCTCAATTTGGTTTCACATGAGACATTTGCCGGACCACTTCCAATCAAATTTGGAACTCTTGCAAAACATTATTTACCTTTTATTCCATCTCTTCAAATTGAATCCAACAATGATAAGATATTGGAACGAACAAGTTGTAAAACAGTAACAACCATTATTGCACCTTCTGGAACAGGGAAAACATCTTTAATGATTAGAAGACTTTGTAAAACAGCAGGGCTTCTATTGACAGGTACAGCTACATATGAACATGACAGCCACGAAACAACTGATTCAACAATAAGAACCTTGATTAGTTGTTTGAACTCAAGAGTTAATGCTTTCGGTTACATTCGACATGCTGTTCAAATATTATTGATTTCCAAGTTGACCTATCTTCTTCTATTGATTGAAAAAAGTCAAAAAGAGCCATCAATCTTGGATCCATTTGAGGGTTCTTTGCTTTCCTTCCTTGCATTCAACCAATTTAATGGATCAAATGATTATTCTTGTTCAATATTCGTCTACCTTTTCCCCCAGTACAAACATGAATTCTTCC
>NW_003163199.1:0-1058 GCF_000004985.1 Naegleria gruberi | reverse complement strand
TGTTATTGGTGTTGTTGATGCTGAATTATCAGCAGCTGTTGTTGATGATGTTTCACTCATGCTTTTAAAGTTGTTGTTGATGATAATTGCAATGTGTATGGAGAGCGATGCTTTTTTTGTGGTGTTTGATGTACAATCAGGAACGATTGATGTGCTCTTCCTTCCATTTGTTCATGCTCACTTCATATCAACACAGGTTCAGCAATTAACTTTTATACATTACCGACATGTGATGTTCGGATACAAAATTGATTTCGTTTTTGGAAAGTTGAAGACAACATAGCAAGACTAGCTGGTGGAGAATTTTTAAGCTTACCATCCCAGCGCTGGGATGGTCAAAACCAGCTAGACAACATCAAAAACTCGCGACTAAAAATAATCAGCTGGTAAAAACTGACTTCGCAGATTTCAAGTAGCCAAAAAACAATTTTCCAGTCTTGCTATGTATTATTTAAGGTTGCAAAAAGGTCATTTTCTTTACCACACTATCAATACATTCCTTTACGTCCCTTGAATATTTTGTTTAATACTAAGGCGAAGGCTTTGAAATGCAATTCTTCGCTTTACCTAGGCGTTGTATGTTTGTTGTATTTTTTGAAAAATTTAAGGAAAAAAACAATGGAAGACCTTTTAGCCTACCTCGATAAGAAGTCATCATCAACAAAGGCTAATAATGCTGAAAATAAAGAGGATGGAAAAAGTGTTACAGTTATTGATTCAATGTTAGATTTGGATTGGGAGGAAGATTTTTCTACGGGTTTACTCTCCGATGATGAGGTTAATCAATATTTGAGGGAAATTAATAAATCATCAATGAAGAATGCGAATGGGAAATCATTGAAGAATTGGACTGATTCGGAATTGATGGTTTATCTTGCTTTTAATCAAATTCCTGAGAATGTTGTATTGAAATTATTTGAGAAACATATTGGAGGTGATTATTTTGTGACTAGTAATGTTACTCATGAACAACTTGCAATAGATTGTTCTATTGATGAGGAAGTAGCCCTTAGAAATTATTGGATTATTGGAAAAAGTTGCAACTCAATAAGAGTGGA
>NW_003163200.1:11876-16246 GCF_000004985.1 Naegleria gruberi | reverse complement strand
TTTCAGTAACTATTCATTACATGCACAAGCAATTAAGCAAAGCTCAACCCATCTCTGGGAATTTTTTATGTGAACCCCATACAGTTTGTCATTGAATTGAATAAACAACAAGCCAACAACACCAGAATCCTACGAGATCGATTCCCTGGAGACTTGGCCAATTTTTTGAATTCAAATTAATCAAAAATTAAACTGAACTTAACAATGAGCAACATCCAATTATCCAAATACTCTAAATATCAATTCATAATCCAATAAATCATAATCCATCGCTCAGAACCTTTTTTATATATTTTAAAAAACAGCCGTTCTCTGTACTACTGTGGTTACGCAATGAAGTGCAAGCAATTCTACAATGAAATGCAAGCAATTATTTTTTGAACTGCAAGCAATTCTACAATGTAGTACAATTACTTGCTGACGAACTGCAAGAAAGTCTAAATATAAATTTCCACTTTGATCAAGAAACTTGCAAAACACACATCAAAACTTCCAATCAGCAGAAGAAGCAATAAATTTATAAAATGTCAAACAAGCAATCGAGTAGCTATGACACTTCACCACAAAGCTTCTCCAGCTATAGCAATTTAATAGATTTGCTACCTTCAGTATCTCAAGTTCCTTCATGGACCTGTACACAAGATCAACCAGATAACACACCCAGTAAAAAGAAAGATGAAAAAACACCAGGCAAGAAAAAAGAAGAAAAACCAAAGAAGCTAAAAAAAGGAACAAAACGAAAGTTTGAGAATGTGGAAGAGGCAATCCGTGATCAATTGACAATGAAAAATGTCAAGTTTTTGAAGGAGTTTTTGAAGAGTGAATTTGGAGAGACAGGAGGTAATCTTAGAAAAGATGCTCTGGTAGCAAAATTGGTAACTAGAATTTGTTCTTCTGTTGAGGAAGAGACGGATGAAAGAGATGAGTCATTCGAAGACAACATCAAAAAAAAAGCCCTATTAATTGTTGAACGGAATCAAGAAACATACAATGAAAGTCAAGCAAAGAAAGCAAAACTGGTAAACCTGGAGGAGACAGAAAAAAAGGAAAATCCTGATGATAAAATAGTATTGATAGGGTTTAAAAACAAAAGAAAAGTTGGTTATGTTCAAAAAACAAGAGAAGAACAAATTAAACTTGTTGAGAAGTATAAAGAACAATATTCAACACCCGACCGTGGATCACAACAGGAATTTGCTAAACAAAATAATATCTCACCTTCACAATTTAGCAGATATTTATCGGCATGCAAGAGGAATGAACTAACATTAAAGGTTGAACGTGGTCACCCACCTCCATTATTATTGAAAGACCAAATTTTACAGGTTATTGATATTACTCGTAAGGAACGGAGTGAGAAAAAACAAGTTAGTAATATAAGACTTGGAGAAATAATGAAGGAAGTTGCAGGATTAAAGAAAACACCTTCAGTAGATTATATTTCCAAATTTTCCAAGAAGTTTCTTTATAAAAGGAAGATCAAAACAACAATTACCAAGAGAGAAAGAATTGAAACAGCTTATGAGCAATTATATAGAACCTACTATTATTATTGCTTCTATGCAGCAATAATGTTTAGAAATTTAAAATCCATTGATAGAAGTAAAATTGTGGTTTTTGATGAAACTGGAACAAATACTAAGGCGACGGAAAGAACAAATACTCCAATCAAGGACGATGATGCAGTTGTTTTACAATTGGCTGATGATATTAAGGATACTTTTTTAGTTGCTGTAACGGCAGAAGGAGGTGTATTACCAGTGTCTATTGTTGAGTCAGTGCCAGGAAAGAAATCAACTATTAATGGTAATAAGGTAACTGTTGAGGAAAAAATTGCTGGTGTTCATATTGAACATATTGAGCAATGGGTTGAAAAAGTTTATATTCCTAATTCAAAAGAAGGAGACATTTTATTATGGGATAATCTCTCTCATCATAAGTGTAAATCAGTTCAAAAGATTTTGAAACAACATAATAGAATTAACATTTTACTTCCTGTAGGTGGGCACCATCAATCACCATTGGATAATATGTGTTTCAGATATGCAAAAAGAGAATTAGCTGATTGGAAAAAGAATAATTCTAATTCTGATAGAAAATCAAGAAATGCAGCATTTGAGCAGATTATTTCTAACATGAATCCAGATGTGATTGTAAACAGTTTTAGAAAATGTTTAATGGATATTTGGAATTATGATTCAGAAGAGGAATACTTGAAGTATGTCAGAGCTTCACTGAAAATGAATAATGATTTGTATGATTTATATATCAGAGAATTTAATCCTATGTGTATTGGTCAATTCTATGTAGAACTACCTACACCATCAGTTAAGGTAGAGACAGATGAGAAATTAGATCAAGATCCCATCTTAGATGATGTAAACAATCCTTGGATTGATAGTGATTCCATGAAAGAAAATTTTGACCAAAAACAGGTAGAACAAATATCTAAAATAATACTTCACATACAAAACAAAACAGAATTTAACTATAACATCCAACAAAATGCTGCCAATCTACAATTGTACGTTCTTTCAACAGAAACAATTGCTTGTTCAATCACTTTATCTACTGAGGCATTGGAGACTATCAAAGATGACACTGTATTCTTACCTGGAAATACTTTTGATATATTTGGAATTTGTTTTTCCAAAATCAGCTCACAATATTTACAATACATACCGTCTGATTTCTCTCAAAGAGTTACTAACCAATCCAAAAAATTCATAGAAACAAACTTACCAAAGAGTATGAAATTTACATCAAAAGGATTTATAATTTTTCCTGTGGCAAGATCATTACACTGGTACTTACTAATCTATGATTGTCAATCCACTGATTGGTTTCTTTTTGATTCTTTCGCTAAGGATTTTTCAGTGATAGAATCAGAGACTAGTGAATTATTTGAAATGTTGCCATCATTTATTGTAAAACCAAAGACTGTTCGAAAAACATTACAAAAAAAAATTCAAGTGGATGGAAATCATTGTGGTGATTATTGTGTATTACTAATGGATTTTCTTTCAGCAGGATTTTCACTATCTGATGCCGTCGATATTATGACCAAACCATTTTCTATTTCAAATTACAGAGCTATACTTGTTGCTAGATTGCAACATTTACATGTAGTAGAATTTGAACCACAAAGCCCACTTTCGGAATCAGAAGGTTTTCAATCTGAACCCAAGAAGAGCTCTAAAATTGAGCTTGGCGATTATGACGAAGAATTAGATGAATTATTTAATGAGTCATGGGAGGATTCAATTTTCGGAAAGAAAATTCAATGAACATGAAGAGTGATCAATCATCTTAATAACAATACAAAATATCTTATATAATAAACAAATTCATTATCAATATTCGAAACAAGCAGAACTACAGCTTGATCTTACAGTGTGACTTCTCTTTGATCTATTTTAAGAATTGTGGTTCAAGAAACTTTCAATTCATTAAATTATTCGTTGCAGTTCAAAAAATAATTGCTTGCATTTCATTGTAGAATTGCTTGCACTTCATTGCGTAACCACAGTAATGGGATTATGTTTGAGGACAAATGGAAATTCAAAGAATCATAAAAAAAGTCTTATTCAACATTTCAATTAAAAAATAACAATACAACACTAATGAAACTGTTCCACAGACTAAGAACTGTCAAACCAAAGACTTTTGACATTGCATTATCCCTAGGTCTAACCTGTGCTGTTGGAACAGGTGTTTATCAATACTACAAATACCAATGTGATAGTTTACTTGAAGCACAAGAAACACAAAAGAAACATAGTTTGTTTCCTGAAAATATGATGAAGAAATTCAAGAAAGCTCCTGAATTAAATTTGGAGTTGCCAGTTGTTGAAGCAATTTTAACAAAAGCTCCTGGAATTCCTCCACCAATTGACCGTGATTATCCAGTTCAATTAGTTGTTAATCTAGATACCACAATTGAAGTGAAACCAATCAGCAAACAGTACAAGTATCCATATTGGACATTTAATGGAACAGTTCCTGGACCATTTATCAGAGCAAGAGTTGGAGATGTCATGCAAGTCAATTACCTAAACTTGGACGAAACCGGTATGGCTCACAATATTGATTTTCACTGTGTGACAGGACCAGGAGGAGGTGCAGAAATGTTATTGGCTGAAAAAGATGAAGAAAAAACAGGATTTTTCAAATTATTAACTTCAGGTTTATTTATCTATCACTGTGCTGCAGGTCCAGTTCCTTCACACATAAGTAATGGCATGTATGGATTAATGTTAGTTGAGCCAGAAGAGGGATTACCAAAAGTAGATAAGGAATTCTATGTCATGCAAAGTGAATTCTATTGTGAACCATCAGATGATGATCCAAAATTAATGGAACATTCGTAT
>NW_003163200.1:6460-8452 GCF_000004985.1 Naegleria gruberi | reverse complement strand
GCTTACTTCCAAAAATAGATAAATCAAGTGGATTGATAATCTTTTCACAAGGAATTGAATCATTCATCTGTGCAGAATGTAATATAAATGTAACGCCTGTAAAATCTGGTGAAATCAAAGCTGGACCAACAATTTTAGTATTACATAATTTTCCATAAAAGTTAATCGCACAAAATTCACACTTAGTTCCAGACCAGAAACCTTCTTCATAATTTGAAGAACATATGCATTGTCCTTCTGAATTACAATCGCCATGATTTGAGCAATTGACATGTCTGTCACAATTATTTAAACTGGAATTCTGATTATTGAATGTTTCATTATTCAGGTTAGATGTTGTTGAATTTACAGTGCTTTGATTATTTAGAATTGTATTATTGATTGATAATGTCGAATTATTTGTGACATTACTTGGTAATACTGAATTACTATAATTGGAAATTGTATTGTTAGAAATAATTGTTGAATTAATAATTAAAGTGTTGTTTGTGCTGTTAGAGATATTTGATGTTTGATTGACCTGGTTTTGAACTTCAATTACTGAACTATTTCCAAAAGTAGTTTGATTGTTAATTAGAGTTTGATTAAGTGTTGAATTTTGATGTTCCACAGTTGACTGATTGATAAATGTGTTATTTGAATCACTTATTGTGTTATTAGAAATTAGTTCTGTAGTATTAGAAGTATTGGAAGTTTCGTTAACAATGGATGAATTATTGGAAATAATAGTTTGGGAAGAGTTGTTTTGAATTGTTCCATTATTATTGGATTCTGTTGATGTTTCGTTAACAATTTGTGAATTATTCAGAGTTTGATTAGTTTCAACAATGCTATTATTCGAAACATTTGTTTCATTCATAAGAATAGTCGTTTCGTTATCAACAACTCCAATTGATGAATTTGTGGTTGTATTCACTTGTTGTGAAATATTTGAACTATTTCCCATAAAAGTAGAATTAGTAGTGCTGTTCACTGAATTATTTGTTGAATTCACAAATGATTCATTTCCATAATTAGTAGAGTTGGTAATACTGGAATAATTGCTTGTACTATTGCTGTTCATTGAAATATTCAGTAATTGTGTGGAATTTCCTAGTGTATTATTATTAGCAACATTTTGCGTTGTATTCGACAGTGAGTCATTTCCGTGAATATTTGTAGTATTGGCAACAGTGGAATTGGAAATTGTTTGTGAAGAATTACTTTCCATTGAGGAATTATTCAGTACAATCGTAGTATTTGATAAATTTGAAGAATTACCAACTGTATTATTATTAGAAACTACCTGTGTTGTATTCGAAAGTGAGCCATTTCCATAATTAGTAGAATTGGAAAATGTTGAATTACCATTCATTGAGGAATTATTCATTACTTTTGTAGAATTTGATAAAGTTGTTGAATTACCAACTGTAACATTATTAGAAACCACTTGTGTTGTATTCGAAAGTGAGCCATTTCCATAATTAGTAGAATTGGAAAAGGTCGAATTACCACTCATTGAGGAATTATTCAATACGTTTGTAGAATTTGATAAAGTTGTTGAATTACCAACTGTAATATTATTAGAAACTTGAGTAGTGTTAACTATTGATGAATAATTATTCAATGTGGAATTATTTAATACTGTACTATTGTAAACAGTATTGTTCTTAATCATTGACGAGTTGGAATTAATAATAGTTTGATTGACTGAAACTGAACTGTTTGTAACCACAGTCGAATTGGAAGAAACATTAGACGAAACTACTGATTGAGAAGAAATACATTTCGAATCAACAAATGGTGAATAAGGATCCCAATTAGTAAAATTCATGAACTGAGTAGTTTCGAATATAGTTACCATCGTTGCCGAATCTGGTATAATCAGAGTTCCATAAATTTTTGAATTCGAAGCTGTCACTTCTGTGGCCAAAATATTTCCATGAATTTCAGAATCTTCCCTCATTTGCAATAAACTAACAGACCAATAAACATTATTATAACTTGAACAAT
>NW_003163200.1:0-1299 GCF_000004985.1 Naegleria gruberi | reverse complement strand
CTTGGAACTGCTTCAAAACACAATTCAATACTTCCAGATTTGGCATCAATTAATGGGTAGGTTCTTCTCAATGGTTTTCCCACCTTTAAATTCAATCCAAAAAATTGTATCATTACAAATCCAATAACTTGAGAAACAAGTCAATCAATACTTTCCAATATATATAAATTTAAACGAACCTTCATCCTTCAATATGGCATTCTTATCCACCACTCTCACAACCAAATATTTATCCATTGGATCTTTCTTCTCCATACCAGAATTGACTTGAGGAAATTTGAATTGAAATTGTTCATTAAATTCTGGATTTAAACTAGTAATCACTCTTGTCTGTTTAATTCCCTCCTCATTATCAGTCTGTGCTTGTTTAAATTTGTTTGGATCTGAGTGAGCAACCCACACCTGCACATACGCATCACATGATCCCAACAAGTCAACTTTAGGCAGGTCAGTACATTTTATTATGGAAACTTTCAAAGAATGTTGTTGTTGCATATTTTTTGAATTGTTGAAGTGGTGTTCTCCATCAACACAAACTTTCGAACCTTTTGTTGTTGTGCATTACGAACGTTGAAAATTCCATGTTTAGTCTTTGTTTCCAATAAAGATTCGTGCACAATAGCACTATAAGGTTTGAAAAAGGTTCATTGGAGGATGGTGTTGACAAGTTGAAAGTGTTTTCAGGAGGTTCAAGTTTCTTATCATCACTGAAGTAATAGTTGAACAGAGAATTGGAATTGAACAATTGATGAAGATGAAATTAAAACAAACCTATCAGTGATGATGAGCAACGGAAAAGAAGAAGAACTCCTTCCGAGAACATGTTCAACCTAATTGGAATTAACAAATATTGTTGATTTCACTTTTTGAAATTATCTCCAATGTTCATTATCATCATCTCAACATGATATCATGTTAATTTTCATCCTGGAAGCTAATTGGTTGGATCGTTATTATGAAATTATCTTTTCCCAAGTTAATTTTCAAATCTCCAACCACATAAATAATCATTATTAAATTATTGGAATCGAATAAAATCATGTCTTTGGATCGCCAATTTATAAATTTATAATCAAATTATTTGGAATATATTTTCCACAATCACTCGACAACAATTCAAAGAATTTATTTCTAATTTTGATTCTGCCATGCTAGCAATACCAAAAAGAAACTGTGGGAATCTTTCTTTACCCTATGGGCATTGACCACCAACAGTATTGAAAGAAACATTTGATGAAAATAGGCAAATGTGTTAACATTTCACAAGTTAAGCACCTTAATAACTTTAAACTCAAAAAT
>NW_003163201.1:42333-43883 GCF_000004985.1 Naegleria gruberi | reverse complement strand
TGAGCGTTGAGAATTGCTGCTTCACTCATTTTATAAAGGTTTTTTGTTTGTTGAACAGAGAGCAACGTTGAGGTTTTTTTTTAGGGCTGTGTGATTGCTGACAGCGTCTGGCGTTGAGGGTTTAGTTTCGCTGCGTGAGAAGGCAGGACGAAACTGAGGAATGAGGTAATTTCTGGTTGGTTCGTCGTCATGGTTGAGGATCGTAAAAATAATTATTGAGGTTCTAGGGTGTTGAGATTACAATTCTCTCAATTTGACAAGAGACATTAAGAAACCGATTAACGAATCATCAAGAGCATGATAAAAAGATAAGGGTTTTTGCTTCTTTTCTCAGTCATTTGTTGGTAAGAAAACGTTGGGGTGGATGAATTAAAAGTTCTTCTTAATGGAAATTCATCAATATTGGATTCCGATTAAACAATCTCGATTCCCTACTTCATCATCAATTTTTATTAATGTAAAAGATGAATGTTTGATTATCGTATGGCAAAGTATCTTCTTACCCGATGAGCAGAGAACGAAGTTCTGAGTCAGTTGGTGGTTAGTCTGGTTGAATAAGCGGGTTAATGTGGATGTTTTTGGGAATCATCTAAGTGCGATGTGGAACCTTGCTTAAAAACTATATATGGTAACTGACTAATATTATTGTGTGGAATATTCGTATTTTGTAAAGTCATATTTACTATGGTGCTGTTCTTTGAAAATGGTTAAATCAAATTCTGGCTAAGAAAAAGATGGAGCATCAACCAAATCCATTAAATAATCATGATTTAAAATGATAAACAATTTTATAAATCATGAACTACAACATCCGTTACTTGCGTCATTCGAAACTTAGTAAGAAAGTATTTGAATAAAAATATTGGTGTGATAATTCCGAATTGAGAAAAATAATTGAGGTCAAGTTTGATGCTAGGATTGGATATCTTTTGTTGGGAGGAATATTGTGTAGATATGTTGTGTGGGTGAAATATTTGATAGGGAGAAACAACAGATTGTACTAAGACTGAAAAGTTTGAGTTTTATTGGAGAATCGCAATAACAAATATTTCAACCTTAATTTCAATATATGTACCGATGATAGCTCAGCTGGTAGAGCATGGGACTGTAGCAAGAAACAACTGTAATCCTGTGGTCGGCGGTTCGATTCCGTCTCATCGGATGATTTTGGCAAACATCAAAACCTTTTTATTCTAAGCTTAACGAACTACCTTAAAAAAATACCATTATTTTGTCTCTTACCACACTACACATGCTTCCTATGAAATTTTTTTGAACAAGTTTCCGATAAAAGCTAACGACTTAAGATTGCAACATGAACAACTTAGAAAGCCAGTTTCCCATCTTCAAATCTACAAGACAAAATTGAACAATACAAATTACGTCTATCCATTATGGATGGAGGCTAACGAAAACAAGACTTCTGAAGAATCTCAGAATACCTATTGGATACTGCCAATCATGATATTTCAGAAAACAATGTTACAGAAGAGGAATTTAGAAAGCTCTTTCCCTTTACAATGCAACAAATAACGATCCAGTAGAATTGA
>NW_003163201.1:13976-15294 GCF_000004985.1 Naegleria gruberi | reverse complement strand
GGACGGTCAATATCAACAATGAATTGAAAAATGCAACCAGAGCGATCGTTGAGATTAGTACCACTTTCTTACAAATAGAATGAACTTTCGAATGTCTCATCCATGCCTGATTTTCATTAAAGTAGACACCATAAAGAACTTTGATGATGACTGCCTGAATATATATCCACAAGGTCAAGCTCAATAAATAACCAGCAAACTCAAAACCAAGAAAAGTTCCAGTCAACGCAAGTGGTCCCATATTCATAGCTGAAGTATAACCTATTAAACCACATAACTGATAAATCTGTTGAAACATGAGAATAATAGGAGAATGTACATTAGCCTCTTGTTTAATACCATTTTATTCCATTGATAGATTAGTAGAAAGGACATGGAAACTAGAAGAAAGAAGACTCATTAGAGAAAAGTATTGCTATGGGTCAAATAATATGGACAGCACTGACGATAATCATTTTATTGTTTAACTGGAATTTTGATTAACGGGAAACGTTTACAAGAAAATAAGCGCTAAATTGAGTGTTGTAAAATATTTAAGTTTATTAAACTCTCTTTTGATTTGATTGAATCCATGGATGGAATTTCATTATCAATTTCTTCAATGAGTTTTTCTTGTATTTCTGGTCTGGTTGCCAACAATCTCAACATGAAGTTCAAAGAATTGGAACTTGTTTCAAATCCAGCAAAGAAAATAATGAAAATGGCACTAACCAATTCGTCATTTGTCAAACGTTCTTCCTCTGTTAATTTACCATTATTGGAGCTTTTCAACAATAAGCTTAGTAAATCTTCATCTTCTTTCACTTGATTGGCATTCTCATATTCCTTTGTCTTTTTGAGAATCATCTTCATGGCTGTCTCTCTGAATCTATTCTTTGCATCTTTAAATCTTTTGAAAATTCCAAAAGGAACATATTCGAATAACCATTCAGGGAATACAAACTTGTATAATAAACCAACTAATAAATCAGAAATCCAACCATGTACTTCGTCTCTGTGTTCAGGATTCTTATCAAATATCTCTATATTGAAATCGAATGCAACTCTATTGATAATGCTTAATGTAATAGACTTCAACTCTTGTGTAGTGTTAACATTTCGAATATTTCCATTAGAATCTGAATCATAATATTTAGTCCAGTATGGAATCATCTTTGCTAATTCCTCCATTGTAACTCTAAAAACATTCCTTAAATGAGAACTGTTACTGAATACTGGATTAGCCAATGTTCTGTGCTTTTTCCAAAGTGGATTATTAGAATCAGCTGAGAATAGATTCGCTCCAAACAAACCAACTGGAGCCAATAGCTCACCCTTT
>NW_003163201.1:5186-9478 GCF_000004985.1 Naegleria gruberi | reverse complement strand
TTCAACAAGAGAAATAGCTCTGAAATAATCTAAATGAGCTGTAAGTGTCTTGATAAATTGTTCTCTTTCCTCTTCTTTGTTCAACGAGAATGCATGCGAGGTCAATGCGTGCTCAATTCCAAAAGTCTCGATATGAACATTCTCAACTGAAAGTAAATCGGCTTGCATGCAGAGTATGAATATGTTGTCTCTAGAAGACAAAATTCCAAATGTTCTTAGTGGCTTTGGGCAATGTTTTCTGTTTCTTTGAGCTGTTAACATGGAAGATTTCAAACATGTTCTCATCAATAAGAGCATTTTTGCAAAGTCTTTGTGTTTCCAAATGGAAGAGCAATTGTCTCTTTGGTGTTCTATAACAAGGCATATGTGATTTAGAGTGGTATCAACTGAAGCAATTACATGACAATCCCTTTTCAAAGATGACTTGAAAGAATGGGATTGGATGTCACAAAATTTCAGGGCTCGATCCAAACATTCGTCTACCATGTTAAAGGGGTCATCTCTTCAAAGTTGTTGTTTTAAACAACTAGTACTTACGTTTGGAATAAAAGCTGATCGTTACTTAAACATGCATTTGCAATAATGCAAGTCAGTGGGAATTGATATGTCCACTCGTTTTCTATTCCAGCTTTTGTGAATTTAGAATAGTTTAATAAAGGATCGAATAGAGAAAATATTCGAGTATTGGATGAAGTGCCATCAAATCTGGAAATCCTTGTTGTGTCTGCAATATTAATGGTTGTTGGTTCAGTCTTGAAACATATTTGAAAGTTTACACAAAAATTGAAAGTATTATCGTCCAACTTTGCATTATGTTGATCCAAGAATGTTCTATTTTCTTCAGCCAGTGCTTTTTTGTAGGTACTAGTGTCGTTGTGATTTAGTTGTTGAATCTCCTCCTCAATAATTTTCCCTTCACAACAACTATTAGCAGGCTCCATCATTAATCTTAGTAGTACCGTTTGGTGGTTTAGTGTGTTTCTCGATCTAAATTTGAGTTTGAATATAATTTTTGTACATTTTCACAATTTATTTTGTTGTTATATGAGCATTGATTTTTTGTATTTTATTTTTTTGATAAATTATTGGGTGAATATATATATATATATATATATATATATGTGAACAAAAATTATATTTATCTATGTTAGAAAAATCATTTCCCTTTTATTCTTCATCATGCTCCTCATCATGTTTTTTACACATCCTGTCTTTATCAAATCCCATTCTCACTACATCCTTTTCATCATAATTCCTCGCAAATTCATTTATCTGTTCAGATTACATTTATTTACCCCTTAAAAGTGATTTTCCATTCTTCATTTTACATGAGTTTTTCGGTGATTTCTTGGTAAGAACTCTTTATTAGTAGTGTTGAATTCCGATTGAATATGAGGAATGGACTTGTTTCCGATTGTAAATTACAAAATAAAGTGAAAATATTCCGATATGCTTAATAAGCGACCTCAATTCCGAGTTGTTAAAAATTTTCCATGCTCAAAAAATTATTCGAAATGTCTGGTAATAACAAGAAAGGAACTCCACAAAGGAAACAACACGCTGTATCATCTCCATCTCATCCTAAACAAAGAGTGGAAGTATTCAGCCCATCTGATTCATCTTCATCAGCTACCGACACAACAGCTAGAATTTATGCTGATGGTGATTCTACTACTACATATCAACAAAGCCAAGACCGTATCGCCAACCCTGAAAACCAAAATTCCGGTCTTGTATCTTCAGGTGCTGCGGCTCTCGCTAATGCTCTTAATCTTAAACAATCTGATTCGAACAACAATTTCGGTACTGGTAAAAGAGAGAGAGATTCTGAAGGTATTTCATTGAAAGAGTACCTACGTGATTGCTATCAATCAATCACTGGAGAATCAATTAATGACGAGTTATCTTCAGATGATATATTTGAGTTGATATTGTCAACTTCTAATGAACAATATTCAGCTGACTCTGAATTCAAGAATAGAATGGCTTTTCTACAAAGAGTGTTCAGAGAAGAAGTTGACGCCCCTGTTCCTGATGTCTATGGTGGAAAAGAATTTAGAAGTAAAGGTTATCCTTTACTACTTGCCCAATCTCACATTATTGTACAAGTTTGTAAAAGATTGAGAAATGGTAACTCTTGTTTTTCTAATGGGATTTGCACTTTTCCCTTTTCCAGATCGAAGTGGAGACCAAGAAAATCTATTGATTGAGTTGGGATAAGTATAGATTTTTCTTCTTGAACTAGCCAACCTAGCAAGTTTAAATCTGAAAGAATTGTTCTTATCTTTTCGGAAACCTCTTTTGCTGAATTGTCTAATATTAACATGTCGTCTATGTAAATAAATATGATTGTGCCTCTCTGCCTCCATTTCTTGATAACTTCCTTCATTATTTTGGTGAATAACCGAGGGGCTGTACTTAAACCGAACGGAAGGCATTGAAAGTGGTAAGTTTTGCCTTCGAAGATGAATCCTAATAGGACTTTGTGTTGTTTCCTTACTGGAACTTGAAAATAACCTTTCTTTAAATCCAACTTGCATGCCCACATTCCTTAATAAAGATTTACATCCTTCAAAGCAGGTTCCAGGCTGTTTCACCATTAAGGTGGTTCAGCCCCTGAGCTTTAATACCCAATTGTCTAAATATTATTTGAACTTTATTTTGTGTGTTTACTATCGAAACAACTGTTTGTATTTCATTTTGTTCTGTCAACAGATTTCACATATTATAACAAAAGGTTGAGCATTTGTTATTACAATGTCTGATAATGTGTGTCTTTTGTTGCCTGTTTGAATTGGCCGTAATAACATTTTAAGATAATAGAAACTTGAGTATGATGAGTAATACCATGAATATATATTGTATTTCCTTTAGAATCTAGTAATTTAGTTACCTTGGTAAGTCAAGTGTTGTATATTGTCACTTTATTAGTTGTAAATGACTTTGAGAATAAATATATATATATATATATATATATATATATATATATATATTTATAATTTGAAATATTTATCAAGTGTTGTAGTTAAAATTTAATTTGAGTGTAATAAATCTTTATATGAAAAGCTATAAAAAGTACTTTCTTTTTATTAGAGATCAAGTTATCGGCGTTAATTGTCTTAAAAATCAATGGTTAAACAACTTCAATCATATTTATTAGAATCTTGATGATACAATTTTTTCCATACCATGTTTACCATTTAATATCGAGTAGTAAAAATATGTAAATTAAAAAAAGGAAAAAATGTTGAGTTTTGGTATTTTTTTAAAAAATGTTTTTTTGAAAAAAATTTCGATAAAACCTAGAAATTTATTAGTATTTCAATGAAAAATACGAATTTTCATACATGCGTTGGTGGGATATGTTTGTCATATTAGATATTTAATAAAAATAAAATAAAAATTTTCGCATGCATTTATATATATATATATATATATATACATCCGAAAAAATTTTTGTTGAAAGTTGGTTTATAAGATGGTGGTTAAATTGGTTTATCTGAAAAATCATTTAAAAGTGATTTAGATATAAAGATAATGAAATTAATTGAAAATTAAGAAGCTAAAATAAATTTTCAAAAATTTATCGATTTGAAATTTAGAAAAGCTTAACAAAGTAATATATATAATATAAAAACCCATTAATTTTTAAAAATCTTCTAAAGTTGGTATTATCATTATGAAGATTATTGATTGGAAGTAATAATCTTTATGGTAAATCCAAAGAAAATGAATTCAAAGAAAGAACAAACTTTGTAAAAATATTACAAAAACACTGTTATTAGAAGTAGTAAAAGTAGAGTTATGATAGTTGTTTATTAAAACAAAGAAAAACTCTTACAACAAGAAACAGACAACTAGATTCATGGAGGTTGATGGAGTGATAAGTTTAAAAATAAATGGAACTAACATCAATTAAAATATATATATATATATATATATATATATTTCAAATATATATATATTTCAAATATCATCATTTGACTACTTTCAGCTTTTATTGTTAAAAACATAAATAAATTTCCGGTGTTTATTACAACTAGGTAAAACTGAAACGGTACTACTAAGGTGAATATGAGAAAGAAATGTTAGTGAAATAAAGAAAATTTTACAATGTTTCCGAAACATTGATGAAACCTCACTCAGAAATTAATCCCTTACCAAAGATTAATGAGCGCAACGGTTTTTGGGAGGGAGTGGTGGGTCCACTCTTTGTTTAGGATGAGATGGAGATGATACAGCGTGTTGTTTCCTTTGTGTCTTTCCAGTATTCTTGTTATTACCAGACATTT
>NW_003163201.1:0-5136 GCF_000004985.1 Naegleria gruberi | reverse complement strand
TATATATATATTATATATATATTTAAATATCATCATTTGACTACTTCAGCTTTATTGTAAAAACATAAATAAATTTCCGGTGTTATTACAACTAGGTAAAACTGAAACGGTACTACTAAGTTAATAATTGTTCAATTATTTCAATTCCTTTTGCCTTACTCTCTGTGCAACCACCAACAAACAACTCAATTCCATTCTTGGTGAAAATTGTATCACATATAGCACCGATTGTATGATTTGTTTTATACTTTGTATTATAAATATCACACAATGAGTGCAAATATTGTTGAAGTATTTCTTCAATTTCCTCGGCTTCTTTGTTAGGTGTTTCCTCCCACATAATTTCTTGAGTGCCGTCCAGAGTGTTGCTGTTAGTTGGTTCCGACATTTTTATTTGGAGAGCACCAAGCCTTAACTTAATTGCCTCCTTACAAACAAGAATTGGAACGAAACCTCCTTGAGCACAAAACATCAGGAGTTAAACTCTCACCCTATCACTCTCTACTTCTCACCTCTACGTAACAAGCACGAGACTGCCAAATCCTCATGTCCAAAGAGTTTGATTTGTTGAATTGTCGAGGTCTTAGAGTGTAAAAAAAATCCTTCGAAAACTACAATAATTTGCTGTAGGGAAATTAAAAGTTGTTTGAGTATCCTGCTTTAAGCAATTTGGAAAAACATGCCAGGTTTTGAGATAATGGTGGGCTTAGAATTTAACGAAAATCGTTTGCCTGTTGTTTGCCTTCTTGATGTGTTTTGAAGCTATGGGAGTACACTACAATTTCCTTTTTATCTCAAATCGCGGCAAGTTTTGTGTTTTTATGTGCTTTATTTTAAAACATCACAAGAAATCAAACAACAATCTTTATTATAATTGCCAAATCCTTACAATTTTCATCTCACGATATGGCATACATTGAAATTGTTAGTTAATCATGATTTTAATCTATCAACATGGATGAGATGGAAAAATGATTGGTGTTGAGGTGAAAAAAGTTATGTCATAAAACTACAATAACGTATTGAAACACAATAAGAAAAAACATCATCATAACCTTCAGTTTCAATGACGAAAGTTGCACCATCAGGAAGTGAGTATGAGGAACAGACAACTCCATCCGTTGTGGCTATCAAAGAACCACTCAATCCAAAGACACAGCCGCGTACTTGCTGCACAGGTATTATTCGAGTGAATACTAAGAAACGGGATAGCGGGAAAGCCAGTCTAACGGAATCCGTTTCAAATAAGAAACGGTAGGACGGTCCAGTTTGGAGTAAGAAACGGAACAGGAAAGTAAGGTAGCTCTCTAACTAAGGAACACTGTAAAAACGCTTAAAAGGTGAAATGACTGAATTTAGAATTACAAAGAAAGTGTGTAACAATTCAAAAATGGATATATTTCATTATTCAACTCTAGTCTATTGCAATAAAGAGATTTTCCAATTATAAAACAAATAGAACAAAAAATTCAATAAGTCAATTTTATTATTGCAACCTGCCAGGAAGAGAGAATCTATTCGGACGTAGATTTCTTGGAAGAGAAGTTCCTGTTGAGGATGATTGTTTAGCTATTTCTCTAAGCTGTCTGGAGAAAGATGGAGAAGTAGCTGAATTTGAACTTGTTGTAGGAGTGGCAGCTTTTGGAGATCTCTTTCTCTTCTTCTTGGCCTTTGGTGTAGAAGGAGAACTGGTACTCTTGGATGAGGAATGATTTGGAGAAACAGGCATTAAGAAATCTTCATCTTTTTCATCATCAACAAGGATTTCACCAAGCTCAGTAACAGTTGTCTTATCCCAAGCGCTGACAAATGATTTCAAAACATCAACTGATGTAAATCCAGCTTCTAAACCATTTGTCAAACTATCAGGTGGTCTAGAATCATACTTGGCTGTTTGAGCAGCATTCTTAAGCTCCTTTCTTCTGTCATTTCTTTTCTCTCTATCCTCTTTAGTTGTGGATATGTTGGAAATCTTGAATCCTTGATTCAAACCAACAAATTTGGAAACTGCTAGTATATCATGTTTCAACAGCATAGCACATTCAACAAGTGCATTAGCGAAATAGCATGGAACGTCTACAGCATGGAGAATCTCTTGATTATTTGTGTTATCTGGAACAATTTCAGGATTCTGACGGTGACTAGCTGAATGCAATAAATTCAAAACTTCAGGAATGATCCACCAATTTCTCCAGGAACCGAGAGAAGAAGCGATACAAACAATTGAATCTAATATTGACACAATCTCCTTCTTGGTTTTGACAAATTGAATAGTTTTAGCCAATTCAAGAATCAGCTTTTGGTGTTCTTCAGAGATAGAGAGTGTTTTTATAGCTCTTTTGACACTTCTCAAAAAATGAACAAAGCAACCAGAAGCTAGCTTTGTAATAAGCATTTCTCCATCGACAACATATTCTGCAACGGCTTTTTTCAATCCAGCTAATTGAGATTGAGAGAAATCAATCAATATACCCTTTAGTTGATTTTTAAATAAATCAGTCAAATCTACACCATCATCAGCTAAAGTAATAAGCCAAAGTTTGAAGGATTGATAATAGTTGAAGTTATCCATTAGTATTCTAGATAAATGCATTGGCAAACCTCCTTTAGGAGTATCAATATAGCTTGAAATTCCAAGACAGTTAGTGAATGGACCTGATTTGGAAGCGTGTTTCAAGTCAATCACAAGAAAATCACAAGAGTTAGTGATTAAAGATTGAATTGGAAACTGAATAACAGCAAAAGTATCAACACCATTGAAATAAAACTGTCTCATATATGTTGTCATTAAATCTGAGACATGAATAGTGAAACTTTCTTTCTCAAAATACTCTTTCAATAAAATTGGTATTTCTTGTTCTACTTTAAACAATGTAGACATTGGATTAGGATTATCCATTGAAACTTTGAGAAGGGCTTTTCTTTTGAAATTTTGATACTTGGAAATGTTCAATAAAGCAGGATTTCTAAGGTAAGGCAAATCATGAGTTCCAACACCAAGCAGAGCTTGTTTTGGTGTAAGAGTTGGATTTTGTTGAAATGACAACACAATAGCTTGTTCTTCATCCTTGTCAACCTTATTCGGTGGTGGGACATCGTGTGAATGAATTCCATCGCCAGTAAAGAAGAATAATGCTTCATTCCTTTTCTTTAATTGATAGAACTTTACCTCACACCCAATTTTTTCTAGTTGTTCACCATGAGTCTTACATAGCTTTTTCTTGCAACTGACTGGATATACATTTGGACATTTAGAACAAGTTTTAACGCCATTACATCTCAAAATGAGAACCTCGAATTGCTCTTTATTCACTTCAACCCAATATTTTGGGTCTTGTCGAAATGAATATTGAGCTTTGTCAGAAAAAGAAGTTTCACTCTGATACACTACACCAGTTGTAGTAACAAAACCACCACAATACCCAGAAACTGGTGTAGTGTATCAGAGTGAAACTTCTTATTGTTTGCTTTGATGACAGATTTGTAATCGAAAACCATTTTTTTTAAAGCAATCGAATAAAATCTTTAGCAATAAGTTTACTAGAGAGAAAATTTAAGAAATGTTATTCTCTCAACGTATGACTTCCTAAGGCAGACTGAGCGAAGTGAATGGTTACTAAGGTAAAATATTGTTTCTTTTTTTTGCTTTCATGATAAGTAAAAAAAGAAATTCGTATATAATTTATTGTCTCCTTCTTTTTTCAAAAGTTACTATTCTCTCACTCCTTATTTGAATACCAGTGAGATGTATTAAGCGGAGAGAATCTCCCGTTTAGAATAAGGAACGGCCTGAATCCCGTTCATCCCGTTGCCCGTCTCACCGTTTATTTGTATCAACTCGTATTATTCCACTCAATCTCTTTATTGTTTCAATTATTTCAGTAATGATTCTAAGTGGGTGTTTATTGGTTTGGCTATCTTCTTATCTGGTAACAGAGAAGGCAATTAATGATTTGTCTACCAAGCTCATAAACGAATCTGGAAGAAAGATTATAACCTATCTCGATGGTGTTATGACACCAATCGCCAAATTGACCAAAACCATGGCCAGAGAATATACCACAGGTGTTGTGACCATTCCCATGTTTAGAAATTACTTGTTTCCAAAGTTTGTAGAATTTCGAACTACTGGTTGTGGATTCTTCTTCAGCGTTCCTCTCCCATCCAGATATACCTATACTATTAGTGGAACCACGAGTAATCCATTTCCAGTTTTTGCCTATCAACCATATGGATATCCAGGCACCATTAGAGATATTGTGAATATCACCACAGGAGACATTGTAAAAGTCAATTCTACAGTTGACTTGACTCCTTACGTACCTGCCAAACAAGATTTCTTCATTTATACATTGAAAAACTATTACGAAAAGGGGTTGGAAGGAGTGTATGGAGAACCATACAAGGTTTTGGGAAGTACAGTTGCCATTTATTATTCTCAATTAATGTACGATCCAGAAATTTACAAACTAAACAAGACGAAATCATTGGTTGGATTGGCCAAAGTTAATCTTTCACTAGAAACGATTGTAAACTTTCTCTCCAAGATTGAATTACTGGGAAGAGGTTACGTTCTGGTAGCTCAGGACAATTTCATTGTCATTGGTGGATCCATCGATACCATTTCAGGAGATGGTTTAAATAGCACAAACATCTTTGATGTCAAGTCGAGAAATGCTGGTTCACTAATGAAACAATTCTACGAGTTGAACAATAGAACATTTAGTATTTTGCCATCTGTGATGAAAATTGTGGGAGAATCTGATGGTGTTAGCTATATCATTACTCCGTACAAGTATGTTTTGGAAAATATGCAGTGGAACATTTTCTTTGTTTTGTACGAATCAGAGGTGACTGAAGCTTTGATTTTGACAACTTCAATTTCTATTGGTGTCACTGTTGGAATTATTGTTCTTGGAATTGTTGGAAGTTTTGTTACTGGACTAGTTGTTTCGAGACCTATGAAGTTCTTGGAGAAGCAATTCGAAAGAATCAAAGTTCTTGATTTGGGTAGTGTTTCGAATAACAGTTCCATGTTTAGAGAAGTGAACTCAATTTTCAATAATTTGAAGAATACAGTTGAGTGGCTTGCTGAAATTAAAACTTTCATTCCTCAATCAGTATTGAACAGATCAA
>NW_003163202.1:15910-16833 GCF_000004985.1 Naegleria gruberi | reverse complement strand
GATCTTGCTGAGCGTGAGGAGAGAATATTAGAGATTGAGAATAAGCTCGCAAAATCAACAACAATTGAAAGTAAATTGGGAAAGAATCAAGTGGTAAAATTAAATGTTGGTGGGAAGATATTCTCCACGAGCTTACAAACATTGAAGAGTGTGAAGGATACATTCTTTACTGGATATTTCAATGATCACTTTAGTCCAACTGTTGAGGAAGATGACAATGCATACTTTATTGATAGACCTTTTGAGCAGTTTCAACTGATTTTAAATTATTTGAGAGGAATTGACATCAAGGAACAAGTTGAAAATTTGAATGGGAATGACCTTGTGGGGTTTGTGGAAGAAGTTGTCTATTATCAAATTACACCAATTTATGAAATTCTTCCACCTAAAGGAAGAAGTTTACTCAAATCCAAGTATGGAATTATTTTAGAGATTGACACAAATAGCTCAAACACAGTAGAATTTGATCCACAGTATTGTTCTGCAAATCTTGTCTTGGAAACACCAACTAGACTAAAGAAAACAAACACTTCTGATTTGAATTCAAATGTTTTAGGAACAAAATCAAATCATTTCAAAGTTAAACTCATATCTAATTGTAATAGTTTAATGATTGGATTTGCACCTAAAAGTATTAATGTGAACGAAACAAATAATAATACAAAATGTGGATATTATTTATATACTACTACTGGAACCATTTATTCTCAGAATGGAGAATCAAACAAAAGCTAATCAATGAATAATAAAAATTTGTTTATGAATATGACTGTAAACTTCTTGAAATAACATTATTGAATAACATGATTTATTCTTATTTTGGCTATCGAGATTAAGTTTATTTCTTTTACAGGTCATAAATATCTACATGATCTGCTAAATTCATTTCTCGAATGTATTTTTCACCCTCATCGCTTATATTG
>NW_003163202.1:12120-14253 GCF_000004985.1 Naegleria gruberi | reverse complement strand
TATCTCACAATTAAATCCACCTTCATTCTCTATCACTCTTAGATTTGCAACATTTTCCAAAAACGGCAATTGACCAACCATTTCCCAATCACTACTACGTGTTATCGAGAGGTGTTTACATGAATTTTTAATGACATGAAACCACTGTTTGGAAACCAATGCACACCTCTGTACAATAAATTTAAAATCATCGTGAAAAGATAAAATTTCAAAGAGTGAATCGTCAGAGAATAGATTATTTTCTTGTATTTTCGAAAATGAAGAAGTGATGGAATGTTTTGGTTGTGTGATCATTTTTTTTAAATATTAATTTTAATATTTAAATTAAGCCATAAAAAATATTCGGAATATTTTTCGGAACCACAAGCGAAGAAAGATGTAAAGCATAACAGTGATTGAATAAATAGAGCAGGTTGTAGCAAGCTTTTCAAAACAACAAACTTACTGAACCAACAATCAATAGATTCGTTGCCTTCACTGTTCATACAGTCAAAGACTGTAGCGGGATAGTCGCCATATTCCTGGCAGGCTTCCCGTCTAAATTATTAAATGAAAACAAATAATATTACCAAAACCAAAAGGTTTGAAGAGGAGGTGTAGTTTCTGATTCTTGAATCACAATTCTAAGGTGGTTATTATTAATTTTGAACATACTTACATCTTGTTTGGAGAAGAGAAACAAATAATAATAAAATTTAATTTTTAAAAGAAAAAACAATATTAATTTACTCATTGCTCCCTTACATTGGCTGTAAAATAATCATGAAAATATCTAAATAATTATACAAAATGTTCTTGAGCACAATACTGTAATCATCAACTTCTCTACGGAGATGCACCACCTATTCTGTTCAACACCACACTAAAAGAGCAAAAATCATCAACAACCGGTGGCTGTAATTATCCACCTAATGGATAATGTGTGTTGAGATTTGAGTTATTTAGGCTAAATTTCATATAGAAATTCATGTCACCATTTAGAAACGATCGGGAATTTGATCCTCAAACAAAAAAATCGACAACAAATGAAATCGAGCTGGCATGTGATACTCCTCCTCTTGATGTTGGCACAATCTTGCGAAATGTTACTGGCCAAAAACTCTGTATCTTTCGACAAGCTCTCAACTGCAAAGGTTCTCCGAGTGGAAACCTTTCTGACTGCTTTCGTCTGGAAAGAACATGCAGTAAATGTGCAAAAACAAGACATTTTCAACATGTTCTCTTCCATCTCACCATCTGCTGCCACTCTCAAAGTTGCAATAGTGGGAACAAGAAATTCCACTATCAAACAACTGTGGTCAGATATTTTACAATTTAAAAACATTTCTAGAAGTGTAGTGGAAGATTTTCAAAGCATCAAACTTGGTTCATGCAAATTTATCAACATCTTTGAAGAGTATGATATTATTATTAGTGAACCTTATGAATTTTATACGAAACTGAAAGGTAGTAGAGTTTTGAGTAAGAAAAGATCCAAGTCTGAATTTTTAGAGTCCAGTGATTTTATTCCTCTCCCACTATTTCCTCTCTCTGTAATTCAAAGTGATAACGTAAATGTTTCAACAAGTTTCGAATGGTTAAACTCCTCTGCTGTTTGCTCTGAACACAATTATGACACAAAATTTCATGCAATTGGCCAATACGAAACACAGTGGTTAAATATCTATAACGATTTTGGAAAGATTAGAGAGACTGACATTGAATTTCTGTCTTGGGTGAATGGTTTCAAGGTCGAAACTCTTTCCCAAATTGAAATGGAATCTTACATTACCAAACTTCGAATTGACAACCATATTCCAGTTTCTAACATTACTCTGAATGTTTTTCTTTCAAATCTACTCCCTTCTACTTGTACCTACTGTACAAATGAATATTGTACCCAGATGAGCTTTGTTCCATCTGATTATTGGATCATTCCAGTTAGCGTACTTGTCATTATATATTATGTAATTTTATTTGCTACTAAATCATTTCAGTTACCAGCCATTAAGAGAAGATTGTTAACTCCTTACACACCAATTGTATGTGTCTACTTTGAGACTCAGGAAATGTACGCACTCGATAGTTATTGTGCCAAAGTAAGATTAACGATTTTAGGAACTGTTATGAATTGGGTAATTTTGATTGCATATC
>NW_003163202.1:5958-8877 GCF_000004985.1 Naegleria gruberi | reverse complement strand
ACAATACTTGTGGACAGTCTTTGTCAGCTTTTGGAAATTATCGAAGAAAAATCTATTCACTATTCGAATATTGCAGAGCGCAATATTTTTTTACAGAAAGAGGAACAAGTCATAATAGAGTTATTAGAAAAAAGAGGATTGATTGGAAAGGAAGATTACAAAATAATATTTCACAAATTCAATTATTCCTCCAAGATTCCAGATTTGCTTCCCAAAATTGAAAATTTTGACCCCTATGAAATAATTGAAACTTCAGAAGGAAATTACAATTTTATTTACTCAGTGTTTAAAAGCTACTCCTTCTGTTCGATCAACACCTCCCTCAAGCCATTCTTTGAAATCTATCCTGAAAAGTTAGATTTAAATATTCTAACGACAAGATTGAAAATAAGCATGCAATCATTCAAAGAATTAATCAATCATTATATTGTGTGCCATTTTTTGGACTATCATCAAGTGGACGATCTTACAGAATCAATAGAAATAATGACGAACTATTTTACACCAACAATTTTGGATGTTTCATGTATTGAACGAATTGTAAACTATTTCAAAGTAGTTCTTATGAGTAGAATGGCTTATCCAGGTATCACAAGTGTTACCCTGCTTGATGGATTTAAGTATATTCTTGAACATATTCAACATGAAGGTGTTCCATTTGACCAATACTGCAAAGGTATTCGAAACAAATACAGTACAGATACTCTAGTGTTCCATGATTTTGATGGAGAGGAAAGAATGGCCTATCTCTACAACAGTTGCCTGACCATTATCGAAGAGATGCCAAAATTTTATGCAATTAATGATTAGCCATCAGATTCAATCCTGTAATGAGATCCCATCTTTCTAACAACAATAGATTTATTTCTAAGGTTACAATTGGAGTAGATCAACGTTAAAATAAAAAATGGCAGAAACTGAACCCACACAATGTATTCTTGTTGAGAATCTTGCTGAAATGCAAACTATTCTCTATTCTAAACTTCAAGAGCAATTCAACCCGAAAACAAAAAACAAGGTTGGTTTCTCCTTGAATTTTACTCCTGTCCACACATTCGGCAATGGGAAAATCAAGGAGAAAGACAACTTTGTGCATCCATTGGATGTAAAAATTTCACATCAATTTCACTGTGTCATAATAACTGACAGAGACAGAATTCAAGTGTTTGATTTGCATTCAAGAAAATTTAAAAAATCAATTCAATTTCAAAACTATAGAATTAATTATTTAAATATTGAAAAGATTAATCAAAAGGAATATTTATATGTCACTTCAATGTCTCCTTCAGTCTTGTTTAAATTTGATCTTGAACAATTGCTACTTTCAAATAATGAGCCAATAGAAAATCTCTGTATTTGGAAGGTAGAAAATCTTAATCATCCTTCAACTGTTGAAATATTGTACAGAGATTATCATGACAATCAAATTTTAGTCTCTGATATGTCAATAGGAAGAATTCACGTATTGGATTCAATTACTGGAATGAAAGTACAAGAGATTTTAGCTTCAACACCTTATGGAATTGCTTTTCTCAATTCAAATTCCTTCCTTGTTGGAGATGCTTGTAATGACAATATCCATATTTATGAAAGAAATGAAAATCAAGAATTTCAAAAAAGTTCAAGTTTTGATTTTAGTGATAAATCAAGACCCTCGACAGGAATAATAGGTTTTGATAGTGGTGGTCTTCTTTTCGATCCAATTGAGAAGAATATTCTGATTGTTAATATTAGAAAGTCACAAATATGTGCTTTCAAGCAAGAGAATCGATCATTAATTAAGACTTTCAAATCTGGAATGTTTTCTTATGGAATGTGTTTGGATCAATATACTGGAGAACTTTATGTTTGTAACAATGATAAGAAGGTGATTGTTTACAAATAAAATTATTGTGTCCAGTAATTCAAATTGGTGATGAAGGAGCCTATGTCATTGTCAATGCTTAACTGTTAAATACTGTACTGGCACAATTTTCCAATCTTAATCAATAATAAACAATCCAAATATAACCAACTGATCCCGTACAAGAATTTACTTGTTACAAATCCCATAAATGAATTTGTTCATTTCAGGTCAAAAATATTTAAGGCAACAATTTAGACCACCTCAATATAAATTACAAAAATACCTTCATTCTATCAATCTACAGTAGATTAATCAACAATCAAATCATAATCATGTCAAATCATCTCTCTTTCCTCAATGCCTTTTATGGCAATATTTATGCAAGTTGCAAAAATCCAAATTGCATTACGCCAATTTTTCAAAAAACGCGCGAGCAATTAATAGGCCCTTTCTAGGAGCCAAAAGCAAAATTCAGTCAAAAACGAAAACAACCTTGTTTACCAATCACGATAAGTTTCAACAGCCTCTTGCAAACACACAAATCATTACGGCTGCCTACACAACATGATGATCCTTTGTGTATCTCAGACTCCCTGAGATGATTCGCAGAGTCGGTCGGCTATTGAGCATCATCATCATGTGCGTGCAGAAATTCAAAGAGAAAAAATAACTCTACAGAGTACTTTGGTGTTATTGGAACGATAGCAACACACAACAAGAAGAAGTGATTGCTATTAATAATCAAATTGGATTCAAGAGCAGTGAAAATAACATAAAAAGCATTGGAGTACTGGTTTGATTTAAAACTTAATCTACTAGTACTTTAGTATTATTGATTGTGAAAAAACAGCAATTTTAGTAGTAGTTTATATTTATATATTATACGACAAACGAGTCAATTCTCTTAAGACCTTATAGAAATTGACTATTTTACTTTTTGTTTTAATTCGAGCCTCTAATTTATGTGTACCTCAGTAACTCCAACCAACAATTTCCTTTCCCATCAAGATATTAATTGTTGTACCTCCTGTTCTTGCAACCCGTATTCGTTTATCTATAATTGCTCTTCTTTA
>NW_003163202.1:0-1859 GCF_000004985.1 Naegleria gruberi | reverse complement strand
TTGAATCAACCTGACATTTATTTTGATCATTCATTGATGCATGCTTCTAAATTAAAGAATGGAGAATTTGTGAAAATTCACAAGAGGATTAGTTTGGCAAAACCATACGATTGTGAGGTAAGTTTAGGAACAATTTATAAATATTTATCAAGAGAATTATAGAATGGACAAGGAACTATTCCTGATGGTGCAATTTTCAGAACCAGTGCTGATAAACCATTAGAATTGGGAACTGAACCAGATTGGAATGGACAATCAGTTATTTCAATGATTTTCAATGCATTCAGTGTTCATAATTGTGAAGTGTCAACAGCAATTACTGGATGGTTCTTGCACGATCCAACAAACATTGATAAGAAGGCAGAAAAGGAGGCAGAACTCAGAGAATTGGAACGTAAAAAACAGGAAAAGATACGACAAGAAAAGTTGGAAATGGAAAGAAAAATCAAAGAAGCAGAGGAAAAGAAGAAGAAAATGGAAGAGGAGAGAAAACTCAAAGAGGAGCAAGCAAAGAAGCAAAAGGAAGAGGAAGAGAAAAAGAAAAAAGAAGAAGAAGAAAAGAAGAAAAAGGAAGAAGAGGAGAAGAAGAAAAAAGAGGAGGAAGAAAAGAAGAAACTTGAGGAAGAGAAGAAACTCAAAGAGGAGCAATTAAAAAAAGAAGAAGAAGAGAAGAAACAAAAGGAAGAACAAGAACGAAAGCAAAACGAAGAGAAGAAACTCAAAGAAGAAACTGAAAACAAGAAACTAGATGAAGAAAATCAATCCAAGTCAACCAACAACTCTTCAATTAGTGCCGCTACCTCATCCAATCCTAAACCTGCCTAAATATAACACAAATTACTAGGTCAATAAATTCTTATTCCAATCGACTTTTTTAAATAGATGAACAGTCACCAACAACTTTGTGGAATACAAAGAAAGAAAGACTTTTCTGTTAAATATACCTTTTCTGGTGTGGAATTGGGAAGTTAATTTATGCTCTTTTTTCAACTTTCCATCCACTAATCTGTCATCTTAAGGTTCTAATAAGGAAAGAATGTAAAACAAACGCGCCAAATTCACCGTTGTGTTTTGTTATTAATACATGTACTTATTTGTTCTTGACGAATTCAGAATCAAACTCTTACTTATGATTCCTCCAAAATAACCAAGAAGAAAAAAGATTAAACACACATCTTCTGGATATTTGCTTTTTTCCTTCTTTCTCTCTTTACAACAACAAACACACCAATTTTGCAACCTGTCTTTCTTCAACACATTCCTAGCTGCAACAACCCATTTATTTGAAATTTCATATTTGGGTTATTCAAAGCCTTCAAAGAAAATGCAAAGAATTACCATCTCAATGTTTGATGATCATAATAATAATAATTCTACTAATTACCAACAAGGAGAAGGGAATTCAACATCCTTAACTTCACCTCTCACTCCTCAACAATATGCTTCACCCAATCAAAATTTAATCACTCCTCTCACACCAAATACTGAATTATTGAATAATGTAATCGAATCTTTAAGGCAGGTTAAAATAGATGGACAACAATACTTGGATACATCAAATTATACAGATAATAGTAATGGTGTTAATATATTTGGAGGAGTTTCATCATCAGCCATGAATTGGAATCATTTTGTGTCGAACAACATGTATCAGCAACATCAGCAAGTTGAGCATGCTCACATGATTCAGACAGAAGAATCAAACAATTTTCATAGTGGCAATACATGTAATTCCTCTTCATCATTCAGTAACAATGTAAATAATATCATCAAGGACAGCAACACTAGTAGTGATGAAGCAAGCAACTTGTTCTCACTCTTGGATGCACATAGAAAGATTCTTCTATTTGATAATTGGT
>NW_003163203.1:41851-43173 GCF_000004985.1 Naegleria gruberi | reverse complement strand
GAACAAAACAAGCAGTACCAGAGTATCCTTTTCTTGCCCTAGAAGTGTTAAAGTGTCCAATATAATTCTTGAATTTATATTGTGCCATTTCCGATAATTTTACATCTTCAGAAAGCTTAGTCTCTTGCAAACAAAGACAAGTAGGTTCTTCCTTCTCTACCAACATTTTCAAATAATTGGGTTCCTTCCTAAAGACGGCAGATATTCCATTCACATTCCAGCTGATGAATTTAAATTGCTTGTTCAATTCATAGCTATTATTCGTGCCCAAGAAGGTTTTACTCTCCTCTACTATTGTCAATGAGTCAGTATCAGTAGAGGATTGCGATGAGGCTGGAGGTGATGAAGGTGCCTTGAATAGGGAGAGAAGGTTGGATTGCTTCAACTTTTTTGTTGGTCCTTCATTGGATGATGAAGATAATTTCTTGGTGTTTTTTGTTTCTTGCTTTCTTTTCATTTTTTAAACGTGGCGGGCAGTAAAAGTTACCGTTACAAGAATAAACAATTCATAATTTAAAAAAAATAAAAATTTGCTGAATTCACAATGCTATCTTTAAATAATCTTTCGTGAAGATCTTCTCGTAAATGGAAGACAAAAAGAAGACTAACAAAAAATAATCAGCCAATTAAATTTACTCCAACAAAATCAAAATGCGGAGATCACTTCTTAGCATCAAACAACATACTTTCTGCCCTTGCCCTTCCAAAATTACTTCCCATCCATCAAACATTCTTCTCTTATGCACAAGTAGAGTGAATCGACAAGAAGAAAAAAAGGCACAAAAATGAAGAGGTTTTTCGACTCTGCAGGGAGAGTAAAATCTTTTTCTCATCACGAATATTTATTATCTTTATTTATTAGTAGCCTTCTCTTGATGATGTTGTTGTTTAGTACTACTACCATCAATGCAACATCTTCAGATAACAACTTGGCTCCTACATACAAATTGGAAACCATCGCTGGAGGTAATCTTGGTGATGGCTATAATGGACTTGATACACCAATCGGTCATCCACACGCTATTGCATTCTATCCTAGAACAATTCCTACACCTCTTGTAAATTTGGTAGAAGATGAAAGACCTCAAGATTTGATCATTATTGACAGAGCAAATAATTTAATCAGAAAATTAACTTATAATTGGACTGGTGTTATTGTTGATCCTGAACAAGAAGTTTTCGATAACATTCCTACTGTTGTATCAACCATTGCTGGTGTTGCAGCATCAGGTTCATCATCTAATGAAAACACTGATGGCCTTCCAGCTAATACTGTCAAGTTGACCAATCCAAACACAGTCACAGTTTCGTTAATGACTGGT
>NW_003163203.1:35081-36913 GCF_000004985.1 Naegleria gruberi | reverse complement strand
CATCAGTTTCTGATATTAGAAGTGTTAACTCTAAAGTATTGAGCCCTGCTGTTACATTCATCATTACTCAACAAGGAAACAACCAAAGAGTAGAATTAAATAACCTTCCTGATCCAATCCTTTTAAACATGCACAATATAGTCGTTCCAACATCTGTATTAGCAAGACATAGTGTCGCCTTGTCCAGAATTGCTTGTGCATATTACGATAAGACCACTGATTCTTGGAAGACTGACAGAGTTACAACCACCATTTTGAGTTCACAACAAGGAGCAACAGCAAGCACTTATTCAGTTGTATGCTCAACTACTCATTGGCCTTCATCTTTTGCCCTTATTGCTCAACCAATAACTCCACCAACATCTAGCAGTGGTAAGACTCCTCAACCAACTCCATCTCCAAACAAACCAACTCCATCCCCAAACAAACCAAGCACATCAAGCAATAAGCCAACATCAAGTAGTGCTGGAACAATTATCACAGAAAAGGGTGACAAATCATATATCGTTGTTCTTGTAGGATTTATTTTGATGATAATTATTGCAATTGTCATTGGTGTTGGATATTACATTTACAAGAAGAAACAAGGACAAACCGCTCCACAAAATCAAAATGATGGAAATGGAAATTACGCAACACTCGCTGAAGAACCTTAAGAGATTTATAAATTTCTATTTTACAATTATACGTTTTTTGTAAAATAAAACCTTGTTGCATCAATACGTTTCAAATGTAATACAACATTGAAGTCTTGTAATGTACTCTTGCGCCATCATCAGGGCAAACAGTACAACATGAAACTGCGTTTTCATGATGGGTTGGCAGACCAAATACAAAAGGAAATATCCCTGTACAACAATACCATACACGAAATAGAATTTACCAAAAGAGCTTCTCTAATACATATCGGAACATAAATTCGATTTGAAAGCTAAAGACATTGTTTCGCACAAACTCAGAGTTTACTTGCATTTTTTGGATTTCAGCATCTTTCCTTCCACTTCATCAAATCAAAAGAAAAACAACACAATGAACGAAGACTTACTTGCAGTACCTAATGCAAGTAATGGTTCATCCTCCTCTTCCAATAACCTGCTCGAACAAAATACCAATGTAGCTTTCTCTTCCTCAATGCTTCAACCAACACCATCTCATGTCGGTTCTGAAAGTTTGCACAGTGCCAACACTCATACAACCACAACCGAAACTAATTCAATCACTTATCAGGCAAAGATATTACTCACCAATAGTATTATCACTTTACAAGATTGTGAAGCAAAGAAGGGATGGAAAAATTATTCAATCTTTTTATTTGTGAATGTTTATTGGATGTGGTGTTTAATTTTCATGACAACTCTTTCAGATTTTAAATGGGGACATGTTGGAAGTTATATTTTAATTGATGCTTTCAATTTTCCAACGACTTTGATTGCAAGAATGATTCCTTATTTGGGTGTTGTTGGAATTGGTTCTGTTTTCATTGCAATTATATTGATTATGGCTGTTTTTTATGTAATTTCAATTCGATTAGCCAACAAACAGAACAAGTATTATAAGAAATTGAAATGGTTTACGTTTTATTGTGCTTTGATTGTAAAACCATTCTCCTTGTTGTTTGTTTATGTGTTGCTTGGTTTTCTCAATTGTAGTTCAACAATGATGATGAATGATGCTGATGAATCTTCTGATATGATTGCTTCATTGATGAGATATCCGAATCAAGCATGTATTAATGATACCACCAATTTGATCATGTTAATTCTCTCAATTATTTCAATTTTAGTTTTGGTCACTTTTGTCTTTCCATTATCGGAATTCATAACATGCAATTC
>NW_003163203.1:28876-30225 GCF_000004985.1 Naegleria gruberi | reverse complement strand
TCCATGTTGATCGATTAAAATCCATCTAATCAATCTGTTTTTTGATCAATCTATTAAACAATCGATCATGATTAATTAACAATTTCAATGTTTGCCAGATCGTGAGATAAAAATTGTAAGGATTTGGCAATTATTGAATAAAGACTTGATATTATTTGAAAAGGCTCAATCTTCAGCTAATTATTAAAAGATTGTTGTTTGATTTTTTGTGATGTTTCAAAATAAAGCACTTTACTTGTATTTCCAAATTGCTTAAAATCATGTGTGAAGCCAATCTCCTTCGATGCTTTGATGTGGCATTTGAAAATAAATATGAATTTCTTTCTGAGCTCAATGACAGATGGTTGCTCCCAGTCCTTTTCCAAGAAGATACCAAGTGCTCACTCTTTATTTTTGAATGAAATTTGGGATATAGATGGGTATTGAAATATTACATAAATGTTTGAGTAAATATTGAACTCCCCAAAGTAAGAGTGTTGGTTCTTGATTAAATGATTGCTTACACAAGTTTGGGCGTTGCTCCTGAACATGTGGTTTTGTTCAAAGAACACCTTATCAAGTTTTCTTTCATTTTCGCCCTTTGTCATTAATTAAGGCCTTCCCAGCTTGATATGGAATTAAGTAATACCAATAAGGTGATTTTTAAGGCACTCTGTACTGACATCCAACCATGGGTTGATTCAAAATGAAAAATGGAGCAATTTGGAGAAGAAATTTCGAAGCTTGGTGAAATAATTCATTAAGGGAGAAGAAAATCTGTGACTCTAAAAAAAAATTGAAAAAACCAGAAGAAAAGAAAGGATTTCGAGATATCTGATGAAGAACTCTTGATGGTGATATTACTAGTGGGAAAAAACGTTCTATCCTCTAAAATGTTGGACATTAAAGTAGATAGGACAACTAGGTTTTGCATTTGGGCCCAGCATTAGCGACTTTGTATCAATTGCAAATCATGAAAATCTAGATGGCTCATTGTACGATTCAAATTATGGAAAGAGAATTAAGAAGGGAGGAAAATACCTTGAATTAGTCAAACAGAAACATTACCATGTTGCAATTTAGAAATTTAAAAGATGACGCTTGGCTTCAAAACACATCAAGAGGGCAAACGGCAAGAAAATCATTTTCGATATGTTCCTAGCCCACCATTATCTCAAAACCTGTCATTAATTACAAACATCAAAATTAATTGAGAATTTTTATTTCCATTTTCATTTGTAATTGTATATATTCGAAAGTAAACTTATCATAAGGAGCATGAACCTGGTTGCAAAATTAATGACCAATCACTAGAAATCAAACTATATAGTTTACAAACATTTATTCTAGTGAATGATATAACCATATTC
>NW_003163203.1:0-1256 GCF_000004985.1 Naegleria gruberi | reverse complement strand
AGCTATTTATTGAGTCAACTCAACCACACCACAACATGTTCGTACGGTGATTTTACTATGACTGAAAGAACCTCCTGATCTACCACTTTCGCTCTGATTGACAATACCAGCTTGTGATTGAGCTGGTGGTTTGTTTACTGAAGAAGGTGATGCAATGGTTACTACTTTCTTAATGGAAACATTAGACGAAACATTTGGTTTGTTTCCAATAGGATGTATCTGTTGTTGAATATGAATAGGAGGCGAAGATGCAGTCGTCGTGTTCTTAGTTTGATTAGTTGCTCCTCCCAAAGGTGGTGATGAATTATTGTCATTTAAATATGAAGAAGTAGTGGTGGAAGAATTCATTGGCGATGAAGGTCTATTAGATTCTGGAGAACCAGCCTCAGGTGGTGGCGAAGTTTGAGTGTTGTTTGTCATTCTTATTGTTTTTGCTTATTTGTTTTTTAGTTGGATGAAGAGATATTCGAAAGAGTTTCTTCCAATGCATACATTAATAGTTGGGTGAGTAGATTCACAAATGACTAGAGATGATACCGTTTTGATGCATTATATTTCAATACACATTCCATCAAAAAAACATCAGTTGACATTATTTGATATTCAAATTGAGAGTAGTCAAAGTAGAAGAAATACGAAAGATAAGCGACGACGCGGTTAATTGTTATTAATATTGAAATAAAATTTCCAAATTGAATATGATGACGATGTTTGTTGTTTTGCTTGATAACTTACTTATTGCTAATTCGAAACTCATAAACTCTGCTTGAGATTAGCTTGTTTTCTTCTATGAGTTTCAATTGTTTTTATTTAATGTTATCAGAGAGTTGGAAATTGAGTTCGTTCTTTTTAACTTGATGGAAGTAGAGTGGAGTAATTGCTTAAAAAATTTGCTGTTTTGGACGAGAATCGATTGGTGGCCTTCCTTTTTGGAATTCTATAATATCGGTGTAGATAATTTGAAAGGGAATTGTTGGATTAAATTGTGGAAAGTCAAGTTTAGAGTTGAGAACACCTCACATTTGTTATCTTGGCTTGCTGAATTTTGGCAGTTTCAAAAATCTGACCGTTACATTTAAAATTTTAAATAAATGAAAAATGTTTCAAATTACATCAAAAAAAAATGCCACCAAAGTCTGCACTCAAATCGCCCACTGCAAACAACAAGAAGAGAAAATCAAGCCTTGTCTCACCCTCCCGATCCAACACTCCCAAGAAGGACGACACTAAACAACTCAGGCTCGACACCTTCTTCT
>NW_003163204.1:14784-15995 GCF_000004985.1 Naegleria gruberi | reverse complement strand
TTGATTGTATCTTGAAGCTTCTTTTTCTTGGCCTTTGGTTGTTGTTTAGATGGTGATGTTCTACTTCTTGTTTTGCTTCTTGCAGCATTGGAGTTAGGAACAGACGATCCAACATCATCACCCTCCTCACATTCTTCTCCCGAAGAAGAAGAGGCTTCTTGTGTAAAATAACCAGCCTCTTGTTAAGTAAGCGACAAACATGCTTTACATACCTTCCATTTTTTCTATCTAATCTCACAATAAGCTTAATGAGGCCAAAAGCTCTATGGTATTAATATGGATGAGAACTATTCCCTGACCCTGGAATAAAAGATACACCTAATTATTGAATTCTTGTACAAATTGAAAGAACATAATTTAGCACAAAACATTAAAACGTTGTTAATTGCATTAGACATGAAGCCATCCACGTTTGAATGGCTACACTGTGAAAAGTGTGAAAAAAGTAGACCGTCTAGAAAAAAGAGAAGTGCACATCACATATTAGACATTTGACATTACTTTAGTATTTTCTAAAACTCTATTGATATATTGTTCGATTTTCAAATTCTTTGTTATTGTAATATTACAAAAAGAATTGCAAAATCAAAAAAGAATAATTTTAAAAAAATGTCTAAACTAACTTCCCTCTCCAATGATTCTCTGATGGATATTTTATTATTCTGCAAAAATGATTTAAAAACTGTGATGAGTTTGGCACTAACATGTTCCGATTGTTATCGTACTGTAACAGAGAGTTTCGATCGGTTTTGGATTGTTATTTTGAATGAGATGGCTGAACGGAATCCTACTGGTTTTAAGTCAAAGACTCTTTCTATTGTGAATCATCCATTGATTTCAAAGAGGAGTGTTAAATTATTGACCATTGTTAAATCACAAATAAGATTTGAGAGGAAACGAAAAATTCTGAAAGATTATAATGGGTTGGAAATGTTGGCAAAATATAGATATTTTGAAAATTTACAAATTCATGATCCATATGTTAACAAATTGATTTCAAAAGAGAGAAAGGAATCATTGAGATACTCTGCTGAAAATATACTCAGAGAGGTGTTTGAAGATTCACATATTGCATTAATTGATTGTTGGTTAACAAAAGTACACTCATTTGAAGTTAAAGATCTAATCGATGCTTTATTTAGAAAATCAGGAGCTCATCTTGAATTGAATGTTAAGAATAGAACCCAATCATCTTCAATCTATGACTTTTG
>NW_003163204.1:8428-9684 GCF_000004985.1 Naegleria gruberi | reverse complement strand
AAAATAGGATTGAATTGATAATTTAACATGACTTGGTGGATACAAGTAAACATCACTTGGCCACTCACGGGAATAGACAATTGCAGCTGCATATCCCATCACAAATAAAAAGAATGGAAAGACACAATCACTACATGTTCACGACCATCATAAATGTTTTTGCATTGAAATCGAATCCACACATTCCGAAAAGGAGAACATTCATAAAGTGAAATTTCAACATTTTCATTGCGTTATCCAACAAGGACCATCAGAATGATGAGAGAAAGAATTGCACTGCTGTAACTTACGTTGGGGTAAATCCGAACCATTCAGCATGATCCAACGGGATAAAAGCTCTAGCTGGTTGATTATTCACAATAATCATCAACATGATGGTCATTCCTCTCATAATATCCAATGCAACCATACGTTCCTTTCTCGGTGGAGCATTGGTTGTGGTAATTTCTGTTGTTACTGCTGCTGATGATGATGGTGATGGATCTTCATTGTTATTTACTGCTGTTCCCGAAGACAGTAATTGTTGAGCTTCAGAATTCTTTTCACTCGACTGCCATTTGAACAGTTTACGCAATTTGAGACCCAATTCACTCATTTTTCTGTTGTTTGTGAATTGGTTACTTGAGGGGTTCGTTGTGTATGAATTGGGTTCCGAATTTATACCTTATCTTACTCCTTTGGTTGTTGTAATCAGAGTTCACAAACAACAACAAAATGTGAGAGCGTGCAGTATGGTTTATTAAAACAGAGGGATCTTATACACCTACTAATTTATACAATGATATCTTGTTATCCCAAGTACCAACTGAGATGTAGTCTCCATCAGTGCTACTCACAACATCACAAGACAGAACAGAGTTGCTCAATAGTTCTGAGGCAAGCTGTCTAAAGCATGCATCAACTCCAGAGATGGTAAGCATGCCTCCCTTTGCTCCTGAAATAATGTAATTTCCTTTAGGAGAGAATTTAGTGGTAAGAACACAATCAGAATGCTTAATAACATTGTGAGAATTAGATTGTGTCTTGTAAGTGACCAAATCTAATCCTCCATCTTCCAATCCGTACACAATCAAATCTGAAGCAGGTGAGTTGGTGAGGGATAAAACTCTAGAGTTGGTTTGGAATTCTTGGAAACATTTACCTGAGTTAATGTCCCACATTTTAACTGTCTTATCCAATCCACCACTCATCAGAACTTTTCCTGAAGGATCAAGATCAATGCTTGAGCATGGTGATGAGTGACCGTCGAATAATCT
>NW_003163204.1:0-3682 GCF_000004985.1 Naegleria gruberi | reverse complement strand
CCAAACTCTTATCTTTATAGATTCTCCATCGAACAAATCTGTAATTTTCTTTTGTGTTTCATCATCATTATTTGTTTTAAAAACTTCTTCCGAAACCTTATCAAGTTGAACTAAATCCAAATCCAAAATATTTTTCTTATTAGCATTTGGTGTTTTGGAGGTTTCTATTGGTGAATCAAATTCTCTATTTACAAAATTACTCATACATGTATTATAGAGGGAAACAAGTACAGTATGTTTGAAGGTATTTTGAGGTTCGTTAATTCTAACAGACTCGGCCATCATTAATTGTTTGTTACATGTAAAATTCTTATACACGGAGGCGAATAAGGTCTTGAAGAGAATACGAGGTACGAATGTATCGGAAGGTTCAAAGTTATTGTTTGACATTTTTTTAATTGTTTGTGATCCAATCAATATTATTGCAGTTCATACAAATTACAATATTAGATCTCTTATAACGCTTCTTTGAAAAGTAAATGAAAGTAAATCTTGAAATTATTTGATAGATCTATAAGTTTACCTATTTAGGAACAATTAGTGATAATAAAAATGTTTTTTAATTTTCCTTTTGGGATGAAATCAGATTTCAAAGAAAAAATATAAAACTAAATTGCCAGATTTTATATAAACTAATTAGAAATGGTATTGTTTATTAAACTAACAAGTTTTGAAGGTAAAGAAGAAAATCTGTTTTGATCGAGATTGGAGAGATTCTCTTTGGCAAATGAAACAAGCTTATCGCATAACATCTTGTTGTTGATATTTTGTGCTGTGTCGTAAAAATTTTGTAAGGTCAAACCAGAAATCATGCTATTAATATCTGACCACTCCTCTAAGAGTTTATCAATATTTCCCCAAAATTGTTTCTTTTTTTGTGCATCATCAATTCCAAGCATTTTCTCTGCAAAATTTCTATTGGTATCATTTACTTCAAAGGTTTTGTTTTTCCATTTATCCTTTTCATGCACTCCATATGTGTGCTTACCATCTTGTTTTAAAGTGAGTTGAAAAACTCTTTCTCCTTTTTTGTTTCTTTTTTGCACAATTCTAGAATCACTCCATTTAATTTCTTCCAAAATTGTTTTCAAAGAATTTCCCTCCAGTTTGATGTTGGTATCACAAACACACCAAGTAATAGGTTTGGTACCCAATGTTCCTTTAAAAGTGATGACCGAACCATCACATGCTAGGCTTCTTTTTTGTTGATCACCCATATTTGTTTCATCAAAAGTAATAACGAAAGGCTCTGAAGTATCGGAAGATGTTTCTAACATGATGAAATTGTTATCCTGTTTTGAACCAACAACAACATGGTTTACTAATCCATGTCTATGGGTTGGTTGGGAAGAGGTATACTTGTATGCTGGATATAAGCAGAAATTTGTTAATCCACCATTAATAAGTGCTGCACTCATACCAATGCAGTTTGATCCAATTACATTATCAATTTTTAATTCGTGTAAGTTGGTGTATGTAGTGAGAGGAATAGTATTGTTGTAATTAACAGTTTCGTACTGACTGCTAAGTGCGTCCGCACAATCACTGATAGAGGTCTGAGCCATTTTTTTTAAATTAAAAAATAAATATTGTAAAAATTCTATTTTTAAACAGGATCCAAAACACTCTGAAGAATATTGTAAAAAATTGCTATTTTTAAACTGCAACAAGCAAGAGTATCACAAGAGCATTTTCAGACACAAAAAAATGACGGACGTATTTTTAACGGAAGCTTTGCATTTTGCGCAACACTACTTAGCCAAAGAAAAACCTGTCCAACAGGCATGCCACTTTCCAGTATGTTTGTTAGATTGTGTTGCCCATGAGAGTGCAACCATCACAAAATTCAACTTTATAATGGGCAAGACGCAGTTAGAAAACAATCTTCTTCCTCTGTTTGTATTCAAATCAAAAACATCCTACAATGAAACTTTTTATGATTTATCAAATCATGGATTGATGGAAAATAATTACTGGCTGAAAGAAAAAACAACATTTTCTGGTGAGCCGCAAATTTCTATCAAACATACCACTCAGAGTAAACAAACCTTGCATTACAAGGAAAAAAAGTGCGAAAAGTCTAAGATGTGCAATAATTTAGCGTTTCTTATCCAGTCGTCAAAGTGTTCATTTTGTTTTAGCGTTACAAGAACAACTTATGAATTGAAAACAAACAAAAATGTGGTACTTACCATAGACATGGCTTTTTACAATGATTTATCATCGTTTGTAGTACTTTCAATTTGTGGTCCAATATCTAACGATCTGGTCCCTACCGATAACCACAAGGAAATATCGAGCCATGCAAAACCATGCAGAAGCAAAATTGTGGAATACATCCATAGGACAGAAAATAATCTATACTCCAAGCTTGTTATGCGTAAATATGTATCTGACCTGTGTTATGAATCAATGTGCGTAGCAACATTTGAAGTGGGTGAAGAAAAAGCTAAATTGTATCGTAAAACGGCAGAGGAAACGAAAAAGCAAATGGAAGAGGATGGAATGGATCCTATTATGATCAATTGTGACTATTCCAATATTCTCATGTATGGAATTGTAGAATATCCTGACGATGAGTGTTATTAAATCAGAAGGTAGAATATTCCAAATTTATCGTGTTTTAATAAATGTTTGAGCTTAAAAAAAATATATATTATTTTCGATGTTTAATCCGAAGTAGAAGTAGTTTCGTATGTGGTACGTTTAAACTTGATGTAGGTGTTGTTATGATTAGGTGTAAATAACTCAAAAGCCAAAAAAAACAACATTAGAATCATGTACATATCACCATTACGAAAGTCAAAGGGTCTGTTTGTTGGTTCGTTGTGCTTGACCTGCCTCTTCATTCTTCAAGTTTCATCCACGCATGTGTTTGCGAAAGTTCATCAACAATTCATGCTTCAAGCAGATAACAACGCGACAACCACCTCCCAAAACACCAATAATCAAACTATCCTCCAATTAATTCCTCCTCCTGATGTTTCCCTCACAGATTACAACATTACAGAATTTATTATTCTACTTTCGAATGTGACCAATAATCTAACATTGGCTCAAAACAAAATTGTTCTTACCAATTACACCAAAATCCATCCTTCAATCATTGTAACTTTGAGAAGCTTATTTATTCTTTTTAATATTTGGCTTTTAGTTTCGGCGGTCATGTTCAGAAATTATGAACCTGTCAAATCAAAGTTTTTCTTTGTAATTGTATTAATTAGTGTCAATATTATTGCTCATAGTCAGGGAGTTATTGAAAATCTTCCGATTATGAGGTTGTATTTTGAAAGTTATTGGAATAAGTTTATAAACGAAAGGAGACTAAACTCTATTGATGCTCAAACTTTTTACATGAATAATTTGGATTCGAAAGGATTTCCAACATGGATGAGAGGATATGCCTCTTTTGAAAACGGCTATTGTTTCTTCAATAGTTACGTTCTGGCCCCTTTGGTAGTTATGGGATTGGCATTATATTCGATTCAGATTCTTAAACTAATGTTACTACTCTTTCTGAAGGATAAAATTGAATCTGTCGAAAGATATTGGCAAGATTTCAAACAGAAACAATTAGAGAAACTCAAAAATATGAAAAAACAAGAAACGAATCAAACTGATCTGAAACTCCAAAATCTATTGCCGATCAAGATCCAACAAATTCCACAAGTCAATCATCACT
>NW_003163205.1:14499-15390 GCF_000004985.1 Naegleria gruberi | reverse complement strand
TGTGATTTAATGGTTCTTCCCTGATCTAGTTAGTGAAGAGCTGTAAGGTACTTTGACTGAATTATCTGAAATGATATTTGATTTCGATTTTCTTCCAATAGCTAAATCGTCTTTAAATTTTTCCAATGTCAGAGATTGAACCAGTGGATTTTTGGTTGCAGAAAGAGGTCTAGCTCTCTTTAATTTATCTTTGGAAATTGGCGAAGATGTAGTCGGAGCAGTATTCGACACTTTACTGATCTCAATGGTTGGTTTGGGTGTTTCTTTTGAGATTATTGGGGTGGATGTTATTGTTTCTGGTGTTGTGTTAGATGTAGATGCATTAACAGATGCTGTTGACGATGGTTGGATGAGTGTAGTTGGAGAAGAGCTAGTTGCAACTCCTGATGTTGTTGATGATGGTGATGGTGAAGATGAGTATGTAGCAGATGCAGTAATGTACGATGATGAATGAGATGGGGATGTGATCTTCTCTTTAGGAGATGAAAGAGTGCTGCAATTGCTTGAAGAGGTCTTTGAAGAGCATGTTGAATTGCTTGGACTAAGGGGAGGCAAGCTTCCATGATATGGATGCATGTAAATTGCCTTTGAATCATCTTCAATATCAGTAAGAATTGGACTAAAAGCAACTACTGGAGTAAAAGTTTCCTTACTAAGTGGTGAAGAATCTTTTTCTTGTTGATTAGAATTGGTTGAGGACAGTTTGGAGGGAACTCCCTTTTGTGAAGACTGAAATGGATCAGGAGGACTTATTTCACTGCGGTTCTCTGAATAGAATGTTTCATTCGATAAGGATGTTGTTAATTTCGGCGAATTTGAATCCTTACTATTAGTGGGTATAGATTCTCTCTTTGAATTTTGAAAGTGTTGTGCTTTGCTTGAATTTGAGCA
>NW_003163205.1:13498-14449 GCF_000004985.1 Naegleria gruberi | reverse complement strand
ACATTGCTTCCTTCATCAACTGCAGGAACACCATATTTTTTTTTGAATTGTTTTTTTAGTGTTCGTAAAAGTTACCTTAGGTTGAACAATTCATTTTGGCGCCAAAGGTTACAGCAAACCAATTTTGAATTTAAGGGAACGAATCATGATCAAGAACATTGAACTATTGAAATATATCAAGAACATTAAAAGGAAGTTAGTCAGCAATGATCATGTTCTATTTCAATCCATTTTATACATTACTTACTGTCGATGATCAAATTGCAACAACTTGTGAAATAATCAACAAAACACCAAAACCCAAATCTTATTCTTGAATTGCTCTTTATTTTCCAACACAATCTTCGCTCCTGATGAATCAACACAATCAATTTGAAAGGTCCAACACTTTTTCAGAGTTCCTCCTTCTCCCTTCACGAATGTAATTCATGTTCTAGCTTCCTATTGGTTATCTAAACACCAATTGGGAATCTAGATGATGAATAAGAGAAGAGCACCAATATCCTTTTTCTTCTCTTCTGTGCCATTGTTGAAAATTAACTGCTGCCACCTTTCAGGCATCAATTTAAAAACCTCAAACAAAAATTCGTTACCTCAATTTACATTTAAATTCTCAATTTCTGTGTTCATCAAGTCATTCTTCACAGTTCACCGTTAAGGGATCCTTCTTGTTGGCAAAACAGTCATGCCCTCTGTCAAGCTGTCATTCACTTGTCACATTTAAAACTTTAAAAAAAAAAATTGTCAACACTCCAACAATACAATGAGCAAGACAACCGTTCAACATATTAAATGCGTTATCGTTGGTGATGGTGCTGTCGGTAAGACATGTCTCTTGTACGTCTATGCTAAGAATCACTTCCCTGAAGAGTAGGTTTCGAATAGAAAATTATAGTTTATTAACAAGTTTCTAATAGATACGTTCCAACTGTCTTTGATAACTACTCTGCT
>NW_003163205.1:5061-8993 GCF_000004985.1 Naegleria gruberi | reverse complement strand
TGAGAAACACAGTGAATTTCCAGAAAAGGCAAATTTGTTTAAAGGTAACTTGGATATTTTTTCACAAATATTTTCAATTATTTCCATATTTTCTATCTGATTCTCAATAGACAAGTTTTCAATATTTGATAGAGATGTATTTTCTCTAAAGGCTTTTGAAAGTGTAAAATTAAAGACACCATTTACCCCAATTGATAAATATTTCAATAGAGGAGCAATCATTGATTGGATAAGAATCTGCATAAGGTCAAGATCTACTCGATAACTTTCTAATTTTTCTAATGTTGGCAAATTGAACAACTGTGAATGTTTTTGGTCCAAAAGAATGGCACTCGTGTTAGTAATGAATTGTAAATGTAGTGATTTTAAACCTTTACAATTCAATATTTCCTTAAATTGTGAAACTGGAATGTTAAATCTGACAAGTTTAAGATATTCCAATGCTGGAAGATTTTTAAACAAGTGAGCCTCCTTAATCACATTTCCATTCCCATGCAGTGTAATACTTTTTAAGCTGAAAGTATTCGAATGAATGATATTACTGACACCACTGGATGACTTTAGGGGACATTCTATATGTTGTAAATTGAATAAATGCAATGAATTGAGATTAATGTTATTACAGTTTCGAACTATTAAAGATTCTAAATGGTTGCTTTCAAAATAATTTGAAAAATCGAGAAATGCTACTTCGTACAGATTCAACTCTTTCAAATTTGTAAAATTAAGTTTGATTTGATTGAATAATTCCCAAGTGATTGGAACATCAATCACCAAAGAGTGAATTTGTTCAGCAAATGACGATTCACAAAACATTCTTAATAATTCGGTAGTGCAATCCGAAGTAATCAACCATTTTCTAATTAATCGGCAAGCTTTCATAAATTGTTTACTGACAAACATTAATCGGAATCCTTCAAAATTAGAAAGATATGATACAATTCAACTATAATTTCATCAGGAAACAATTCTTCATCTTGTTTTCTCTTTTTTCCGAATGAATCAAATTCTGAATTTTCATCCATGTTTCTCTTCTTTGAATTAATTTCCAATTGCTTTGTTTTCTCTTGTTCGAGAACAATGATCATTTGTGTGGCTTGTTCGTGCGTAAATCCCATTTCCAACAATTGTTGCAATGTCGTGGTGATAAAGTTAGGTTGTGTAATATTCATGTTTTTATAGTTTTTCCAAGTTTGGATTGTTTACTGATGAAAGTTTTAACTATATTAATAATAATGAATCAAAATTATTATTGGGTGAAAACGGTTTGCTTGTTGAATAAATCCAAAGTAATGGAACATAAAAATCCAGGAATGGATCTGAAATTCTTTAAAAATCTCATGGATTTTTCCTCTAGTGAACAAGCAAATTCAGAGTTTAAGAGTTTCATGGCATTTCCATCACTTTCAAAGATGAGATAATCTTCTGGAGATTCTGCATACATACTGCTCAATCTGAATCGATTATTTTCAATGACATCAACTCTGAAACCAAATAAGAGATAGATTGATTTTCTAAATTCGTTAATTCTCTTTTGGAAAACTTCTTTGAGCTTGGTAATTCTGCGTTGGGCATCTGCATTTTCTTCTTTGAGCTTTTCAATTTCTCGTTGATTGTTAATTGAGCTGGAGGCATTATCGTTGGAGGAGATTTGTAATTGCTCTTTGAGGGAGGTAATTTCTTCGGTGAGGAGCTTATTTTCTGTCTTTAATCGTTCAATGTCATTGTCACTGGATTTTTTGGCCTCAATTTCTGGGTTGATTTTCATGTGAAGAATTTTGAATTTCTCCTTATTGTATTCTCCCTTTCCTAGTCTCTTTTCATAGTTTGCAATTTCCAATTCGAGAGCGTCTCTGTTCTTTTCCAATTTTTCAACTCGTACCTGTAATTCATCTGATTTGGTTTGAACTTCCAACTTTTGAGCATTAACCTTCTCCACTTCATGTTCAAAGTTTTCGATAAGAGTCTGTTTGTCAATTATTTGTTTTTGCAAAATATCCAATCTTTCAAATAGTTCACGAGTATTTACATCCTTCTCCTCAATGATCTTTTCAAGGGCAGCTATTCTACTCATGTGATGGCCTATCTTTTCCTTAGTTTCCTCATCGGCAGCAGCATTCATAGCCTCTTCCTTGTCGTTGATGTGAGCAAATTTCATAGAGCTCTCCAATTGGTTCTTGGCAGCGAAGAGCTTTACTTCAGTGCTGGCCAGTTTCTCTTCGAGTTGCTTGTTTTCATTTCGAAGCTCGGCACATTCTGTCTCCCTTGATTCCAACTCCACAGTTAAACGTTCCACATGCTTGGCAATGTCAAACTTTTCTTGATTCACTTCTTGAATGGTTTCTTCGAGGCGAGTTATTTTCTTGGCTTGTAACTTGATATTGTAGTTTACATCCGATGGAGTATTATTAGGGAAGGCACTTTCCCAGCTCTTTAAAAGTGATTCAGTATTGTACAACTTGGACTCGAGTGAACTATTTTCAATTCGAAGAACTTCCAACTTGGTCAACTCAGATTCAAAGTCCTTGATGGCTTCCTTGAGAACTTCTTGTGATTGGAGAGATTCACTGGCCTTTTGCAATTCCGCTTCCAAGATTCGTATCTTTTTCTTGTCCTCATTTCTTTCATTTAGCTCTGCTTTGAGTGTCTTGATTTCATCTTGTAATTGGTCAAGTTCTTGAATCTTTGAATCATATTGTGAAGTCTTGAATGTTAGTATTTCATATTCATGGCTTAATAAATTAAATTCATGTTTTTGAGAGTGATAGACGGTCATTAGTTCAGAATTGGTAGTTGATGCTTCCTCCAATTGTTTGTTCATTGATTCAATTTGACTATTGAGAGTTTCTATGGTAATGTCCTTTTGTACAATATCACTTTTCAAAGTCTCTACAGTCTTGTTGATTCCAGATATTTTACTTTCAATTTCTTGTAAATTTAGATTCTTTTTGAGTCTTGGAAAGATTTTGTAAGTTAATAGTGGTTTGTTGTTCGGCAATTTTCTCTTTCAAAGATTGAATTTCAAGTTCCCTAGTGTTATTTTCCTTTTCTGTTTCTATCAGTATTTCCTCATTCTTCTTTTTGATTGAAGAGTTTTGTTGCTTGAGGTGAGCATTCTCTGATTGAAGTTTTTCGATGAGAAGCTTGTATTCTTTGAGTTTTCTTCTCTCTCCCTCAGCTTCATTATTCAATTGATCGATAATGTCGTCCCTCTCCCTGAGACTCTCATTGAGAATAGAGCTTCTATTGGTAATACTATCATTTAGCATGTTGTTGTTGCTGGCACTCTCCGTCGATGGTACTGTATATTTCAAGAGTGGTGAACTCGAAATGATCATTGAAGGATTATTCTCAAGGCCAGTATTGAGTGGTGATCCTGGCTCATAGTAACTACTTTTAATTCTACTCTTTCTATCCCTGGATCGTCCAGTGTAGAGACCTGCTTCCAATATTGGTCCACTCACATTTTCTTCATCATTTCCAAAGAGCATGTTATTGGCAGCAGAGGATGTTTCCTCTTCATCAAAAGGAGGTGGTGAAATGACAAGTGAACAATTGGCCAAATCTTCTTCCTCATCCTCAACTTCCGTATGACCAGCATTAGAAATTAATTGTTGTGAAGCTAATTTTCTCTTTTTCAAAGGAGAAGAAAATTGATTGTTGGATTGTTGAGAAGGTCTTTTCTCAAAGTTTCTATTTACATTAGTTTCCATCGATGGTTCTTCATCCTCAGCACCAAATAAATATTGTTCCTCAATGGTAGATTTTTCAATATTTTCATCCTCGAATACACTAATTGCTGGTTTTCTATTCACAATAGATTGATTATTCTTATTTGAATTTGTTCCGAAAGTTTCATGCACATAATTTTCGAAATTTTCATCATTTGTTCCTTGAACATTCTTGACAGATTCATTAAGACTTGTTGATGA
>NW_003163205.1:0-3159 GCF_000004985.1 Naegleria gruberi | reverse complement strand
CCTCTGGGGATTTGGAACTAGATTTATGAGCAGCAACACCATCATTGTTAATAATATAGGAAACATTAATTTCTTCACTATTATGAATTCTTGTAAAAGCACTTATCTGTTTTTGATACGTAGACCCATCATAAATTTCTTGCATAATATCATGAGATTTCTTCTTTCTCAAATATTCATGAGAATAATATTTGGTTGCCTCATAGTAAGAAAGTGTATTAAATTTAAGAGATAATTCCTTATCAAAATCAATCATATAAAAGAATTTGTTAATATCAAATATTTCACCACATTTACAAATTGTTTGAGAATGTTTTGAAACTGATTCACATTCTTCACAAAAGTAAACTTTGAAGTACTTATCCTCAATATCTGTAACCATATCCATCAAATCATAAATCTTATTTGGAAGATTACAAGGAGGTAATAACTTGTGAAGTAGATTTAAAAAACTTTGTGATTGAGTTTTGTTTAACTTTGCTTCCACAATAAATGATAATATTTCCATAACTGACTCATAGGTTGTCATTGATGATGTATTAAATAATTGCTTGGAAAGAAGGTTATTATTTTGAATTATTGGAGATGTAAAATGAACAGGTTTAACATTCAAAGGATGATAATTGAGTGATGTTGAATTACTATTAATAGGAGATATTTCTGATTGTATTTGATGAGGTTCTAGGGGTGTTGGTGATGTTAAAGTTGTTATTGAATTCAAATCATTATCAATATTTAATGCAAAAGAAAAAGTATCATCACCTCCAATATGGTATTGTTTAGATTGTATTGATGTTGAATAATTGTTATCATCAGGAGAAATTTCGGAATCATAGATTTGTCTTTTTCTTTTGTTGGATGTAGGGGTAGTGTTTGAAGTAGAATCAGGCATTTGAAAGGTTGGTGATTGGTTCCCATTACTTACAAATTTTAAACCAGAAATCCTTTCAAAGTCTGTTGCAAATTTTGCAAAAGCATGTTTAACCATTTTTTTTGGATTAGTTTTTAATAATGACTGGTTCAATCAACTCTTTTACAACAATCTAAAAAAAGATCAAATCTGTTTTAAATAAATTGAACAACAACTATCTATATATCAAACTTGGAAAATAACCACAACTGAATCAAAAACAAAATGTCTACTAGTCAACAAACCCAAAAGCGTAAAAGTGCAAGCAACAGTTCTTCTTCCTCAAAGAAGAAGAAAGATGAGTCTGAGTTAAGAATGAAACCACTTGAGCCAGTCGGAATGCAATGGTATTCTGTTGAATTATTACCAGCAACCATTAACAAGGGACCTCCTGAAGTGGGTAAATTGACAAACTTTATTGAGAATTTGAGAAAACAAGAAATCACAGTACGAGCAGATAAATCCATTATCAAACAATTATTTAAGAAGCATCAATTAGTATACATCCTTATTCTCTACAATGAATACTTGAAACATTTACAAAGAAAGAACAGTGAATTTGAAAACTTTCCCACTGTCTCCTACTCTCTCCCTGTTGAAGAATTGTTTCAGTTTTTAATTGAAAAAATTGAACAAATACAGAAAGTGCTAAAGCCATTTTTTGATTTTGACAGAGAATTACAATTTCGTAAAGTGAATAATCTTCAAAATGTAGCTCATGTTCCATATAATAAGTTGCATGAACATGATAGATATTATCTCAAACATGAAACAGAGCCTCTTAAGGTTGCAATTGTTGAATTGATTTCGTTTACAAAGCAAGAGTGTAATTGTAAATTTTTACATTGGAAAATAGATTGTGATACTTGTTGCTCAACTGAAATGATTGAAAAATATCAAGAGGGAAAATATTATGATTTCCCATTGAGTAATCTATATGCTAAACCACTTGGTTTGGACCCTGAAGAGATGGATGAAGAGGAGGAAAATGTTACCTCAACAAATTATCTATTTGCTGTTCCTCCAATTAATGATGACAAGGATACAGAAAAAGATAATTCAGAGAATCATTTTTTGAAGAAAGAAAATGCAGAACTCGAGAAGAAATTAGCAGAATCCAATCGTCTACAAAACCATTTTGCTTCAGAATCAGCCAAGAAAAGCAAGGAAATAGAAGACTTGAAAATGAGACTTGAATTTAAAACTGTAGAATCAAATCAAAAATCCAAATATCTCAGTCAAATATTTAACGATATTGTTTCCCACTCCAAATATGTAAAACCAGAATATGCTATTATGGAAACTTGTAAATTGGTTGGAAATGATCGCATTCCAGAAGAATTTCATTCAGTACTCACCAATACTGAAGAAAGCTTTTCTATTGAATTAAATGGTAAAACATTTAACTTAACTCCTCAACAAAGGGACAAAATTAGGCAGAAAGATACTGGACAAGTATTTGCATTTGTATTTTTTGAATTACTGAAGATGAATATCATTTCTAATAATGAGATCCGAGGTCCACCAGAATTCAAAACATCCCTTATTGATCAATTAGTCACATACAACAAATACTTCCAAAGTACACGTGAATCAGCAGTTGAGAACAGAAACAAAGACCCTTTGTTAAAGGCATACAGTAACTTTCTGGGTATACCAACAAGTAAGAAGCCTCTTCCGAAATACTTTGCCGAGTACGATTCAAAGTACTACACCAACAATGAACAATAAATTTTTTTTCAATCAAATTCAAAAAGTGATTATTTTTAGAACATATCCATTTTATTAACTTTTCGCTTGAGGTCTGTTGCAGACTTTGCAGACAAACGTTCCAGCTTGCTGCAAGAATTTTGCGGGTAAATACACTTTTTTTAAATATTAAATATTACATTTAAATACTTTCAATTTAAAATTACAAAGTTTAATAAATTAAAAATCAATTCTCTCGCAAATAAATCTCTAAATTCCTCATCCAATAAGCAAATCAATGATGAACAATTCCAATCACCGAATGAGATCTCCTCGTCTGCTGATGATGATTATTCTTTCTCTCCGAATGTTTCTGGTGCAACATCAAGACTCTTCTCTTCTTTTCCTTAGCAATACTCTTGGCTGGTGTTTTAATTTCAGGTGCACATGTTGGGCATGTCACATAAATGGCAACAGCTTCATTACCAAAGTTGGTGAGAGTTCTGGAGGAATTCAAGAGGATTGCATCAAGTCCTGTTGGTGAATGGTCAATCACCTTC
>NW_003163206.1:43306-44786 GCF_000004985.1 Naegleria gruberi | reverse complement strand
CAAAAGTTTGGTTTGGAGAATAATTCCTTTAATAATATCAAGGAAATGCTCACTCCAAAAAACCCTCTCAGCAGTGAGGTTAAATCTGTTCACTCAGTCCCAGATAATATGCTGACTACAGAAGCAGTGCAGCAGACATCAAGGAAAAGAAGTAAGAGTGAAGGTGTCCACGAGAAGTTGAAACTAATCCAATGGCATTCATTGAAATTCAAAATTATTGCATTACTTTCAACACCCATGAACAATTGGATTTGTTTGTAAATTTGTTGCTCACCAAAGATCCAATCTTTCCACGTACCAATCCACAAACCTATGAATTACTAAAGGCGTTTGATAGAGCTTTCTGGATTAAGTACAAATCAGCCCTCCTGTACAAACCAAATAACTTTAATCACAACCACCAACATGACCCACAACTTGAAATATTATCCTGGGCTCCTCTAAATATGCAATCCAAGACAATAGAAATTGCAAGCAATTTAATGATTTGGAATGGAGAGAGAAAAAGAGTTCCGATAAATCAAAACCAACAATTGGGATGTCCTTTTGGTGATCCATTTTCCACAATGTCCTTCATTCACATTGAATAATAAATCATTATCGTCATGCAAAATAATATTAAACACAAATCATTATTGCATTATTATAATTCATAAAAAAGTCTGTGCCATTTTTTTCCTTTAAATAACTCATTTATTAATATTTAACCTTCTTATTTGGAGGTGCTAATTGGTTATTTCTTTGAGGAGGATCATGGTGATGCCTATTGTCACGATGATAATTATTGGAATGACCTGAACCAGTTGAGCCATGATGTGAGCTACTAGAGTGGTGATGTGATGATTGGTGATGGTGGTGACTATTATGATGTGAGCTACCATTATGGTGAGAGGAGCTAGTGTTCGAATGATGACTGCTATGGTGTGACGATTGATGATGGTGAGAGGGATTATAGGAATGTCTGTTACCATTACTACTACCAAATGGTGGATGAGAGGATGATGTAGATGAAACACCATAGCTCTGATTAATATTGTGTGGCAACTGTTGGACACTGGTAGAACCTGGTAATTGATGTGAAGGTGCATTTGGTTTGTTATCACCCTTCTTTCTTGTAAGGAATTCATTAGTAGCTGTTGAAGGAAGATTTTTGAGTTTGATATTGGTTGTGGAACCCTTTTCCCAGAACCAGTCGTGATTTAAGCATTCATTGGTTGTTAATCGTTTGGCAGGATTAAGCACAAGAAGCTTATCAAGTAAATCTAGAACCTTCTTTGAGCATGATTTCAAGTTTGCAAATCTTTCCAAGAGTCTTCTCTTCTTTGATTCTTTTGGTTTAAGAGCATTCCAATGAGCAAGATTTTCAACCTCAGCCCATTCTTCCGTTGAAGGAGTACCACACCATTCAAATATCTTTTCAAGCTGATTCACATCATCTGAACCAGGAAAGAGTGCTTTTGGTTCCTTTTCACCAGCAAAA
>NW_003163206.1:40892-42103 GCF_000004985.1 Naegleria gruberi | reverse complement strand
ATAATCATGATATCCACGAAAGATTTGAAATTTTAAGGTTTTTCCCAATTTTGTTCTCAACAGAATGTTTTGAAAACAACCCTATCCGTTCTATTGAAGGAACCAATAATATCTTTTCTACAAATTGTTTTTACAACTATTGGAGTAACATGTTGTTGATAGGAATCAACTTGTCATCATCAAAAAATGTCACAACTCACAGGAGAAACATTCGAACGATGTAATTTATGAAATTTTATCATTTCATGATGATTGTAATGAATTGTGCATTGGTTTCAAAACAGTGGTTCAATGCTATCTTTCCTTTAAATGTAAAGGCGAAGGGATAACTGGTCCATTTTACAAAATATTATACAATTTAACATAATTAGTGAAACATTTAGATGATTGCAAAATCGATTTGTGGTATGGAAAACAAGTTGTGAAAATTTTGATAGAGAAGAGAAATTTGGAGGATTATTTTGATGGAAAGATAAGTTACATTACAATCCAGACAAAAGGCCACCTTGTAAGGACATATTAAAAGGTGTATTTTATAAAGAATATATTCATGGATTGACTACATTATCTCACCAATACTATTTTGAATGATTCATTCAAGAGCTCTATAACAAAACGCTGAGCTATTTTATCTGGTGTTTCTGTTAAGCACATTGCTCGATTTGATAGATCTTATATTATTAAATCTTAAGCAAGATAGAAAAGTCCTAATATCTATATTTCAAAGGTTCAAGACACTGAATTGTATCCCATCTCTGTTTTGGATCTTTGTGAAGCATCTTCTCTGAAAAGGAAGAAATGTCTGTCTAATATTATTATCATTTTGATTTTCAAGCTTGCCATATTATGAGTTGAAACATTAATTCACATAAGATTGGAAATTTTAAGGGTTTTACAGCACGTTTACTTCAAATTTGACGCGTTTTTTGAAAGAAAATAAATTATTTAGAAAAAATTTTGTTGTTCTTCTGCTGTCAAATCCAAAATAAGCATGTCAATAGAACAACACCTAACCACTCGTTCTTACTCATTTCTACATATTTTTGAGAATGCTGCCACCCCAAGGGGTATGTCAATGCGAGGATTCATAATTTGAAGTCAGATTTCAAAACTACCTTAATTCCATCGAGAAATTAGCATTTTGTTGAATAAAATATTATCGTTACAGATTCTTTTCAAATGGAGTTGAGTTTACTTGCCAAATCAAAATT
>NW_003163206.1:11771-13789 GCF_000004985.1 Naegleria gruberi | reverse complement strand
CCTTTTTCCAGATGCAGATCTTGTTCTTGGAGGCATTCTTTTTGTGTGTGATGAAAATTTTAGTATACTACCGAAACTAATAAAAAATCTTCAGATTAGGAAGAAAAAGCATTCTTCTAAATTCTTGAAAATGTAACAATTGGAACTTATTCGTACTCTAACCAATCAATTCACATCATTATATTTTTTAATAACAAGCAACAATAACTTCTAAATGTATTCAAAGGCTCATAACACTATTCTTCTCCAGTTTGCACAATTTTTGGATGTTTACGGCAACACTCGTAGCAGACTTGGCCGAGTGGTTAAGGCGACAGACTTGAAATCTGTTGGGGAAACCTTCGTAGGTTCGAATCCTGCAGTCTGCGTCTGAAATTTTGTTTAGATAGAAAGATTAAAACAAGAATTAGAAAGTCAATCTTGTTGTCCACTATAAAAAATGTCTCGCGCCAAGTCTAGTGATGTATTTCTTTTTGGTTTAATTTGTGGGTTTGTTTTATCAGCACCAACATTCCTATTAGCATGTAAATATTTCAAACAATCTCCATTACTAATTTGTCCAGTGACGAGTGTATCTTTGGGTTTTTTCTTTAGTGCTGCCTATCAATGGGAATGGGGAATCGGATGGCCAACTGGATTGGGATGTACATGTGCAATTACATTGAATAGTTTGGGTATGATGATGTTTACTTCGGATGATGAGTTTGGAGAATGGATTTCTCTGATTGCATATACTGTTGCTAGTGGATTGATTGGAAGTTGGTGTGGAGCTCAATCACAATAATATTTTGAAATATAATACCTAAAATGAAACGCCATTAATTTTTATTATTTTAATTGGACCCAACAATCATTTTCCTAGTTTGAAATTATTTGAATCATAACTTGTTTATCATGTATTCCAAGAATTTAGTATAATTTTAGAAGCAAACAATATAGATGACTAAAATGATACAAGCTTAATTGAACGAGGTAGGGAAATGTGAAATACTTTTATAATGAATGTGCTCGTCTCGTGGTGTAATGGTAGCATAGTGGACTTTGAATCCATTGACGGAGGTTCGATTCCTCCCGAGACGGTAACGTGGCGAGCCATGAAATTTTTTGCTGATGGGTAATATTTTTCATTAAACTAAATCTTTAATCATAATAATATCACATCTTGAACATAAATGTTTATCCTCACAATCAATAACTCTTGAAAATCCAAATTTTTCATACAATGCAAGTGCCTCCACTAAAACAGAAGCAGTTTCCAATTCCATTTGTTTATAATTCATTTCCTTAGCTTTTTCTATGGCTCTTTCCAATAATTTTCTACCTAATCCCTTTCCTCTATATTCCTCTCTCAAATACATTTTTCTCAATTCACATTTACTTTCGGATAATTTATAAATTCCACAACTGGCAATAATTTTTGATTCAATGGATGAAGAATTGGAATTTAATTCAACTATTTCTAAATAACCATTATTTGTAAAGTAATACTTTTCAATATTTAATAAATCATCATCAATATTATCGGAAGGATCTTGAATTTGTTTAAGACCATATTTAGTAAGAATTTGAGTGACCATTTCTAGAATTTGTGGTCCATCTTGTTCCGTTGCTGCTCTGAATGTGATGAAATTATTATTATCACTACTTGGTTTACTCATTTTTTTTATTAAATTAATATAATTTTTATTCAATTAAATATATTATTAGGTGGTGTGAAATCAATTTCAAAATATGAAATGGAAATGTTTTGGAAGATTGTAAGAATCTCTTTAAAAAAAATGTCAAACAAAGAGGAAGGTGAATCACAACATTTACTTTCTAATAATGATCGGAATGAGAATAATCAAGACGAAATACAAACAATACTTGACTCACCCAATAACGATCTAAATTTTTCACAAACTAATTCTCATAGTACTGATAATCATGAAACTCCTGATTCAGAAGAAACTCTTTTTATTAATTTAGGAAATAATTCATTCATTGAAAAATATCCATCAAGAGTAAAAGATGAATAT
>NW_003163206.1:8141-11422 GCF_000004985.1 Naegleria gruberi | reverse complement strand
CATTTACTTTATTTAATTCCAATTATTGTAAAGTATGAAAAGACATTTGGAAAGTGGAATATTTTCAATTTCTTTCAACCATTGATTTCTTCATTACTTTTACTTTCTTTATTGGAATTTATAATGCCATTCTATAGAGCTCTGTATTCGAATGTTCCTAAAATTACTCTTGGTGAAAAATTACTTTTATGGATTAAGGAAAAAAAGAATGGAAAGAAGAAATCGAATCAAGAGATGATTACTTTCAAAGAGACAATCTCTGTAAAACTGAGAAAGCACTTACACACCATCAAGCAAACTTTATTTAATTCTAAACTTGACATGAGTTATACTCCTCAAAACAATTCGAATCAAGAACAGGTGAATAATGAAGAGACATGTGACAACAATTTAGTTAATCAAGAACATGTTTATAGATTGAATGCCATATTTCTACTCATTGGTTATTTAATATTACTTGCTATATTTGAAGGATTGTGTGGAATTGTCATGGCATTCAAAATAATTTCCATTTCAAGAGGTTATTTTATTTGCATTACAATTGCTTACTTGATCACTTCATTTGCATTCATTACAATTTTATGTATGATTAAGAAGGAAAAGAAATGGTTGGGATTTATTATTCAAATCATTATCATGTTTGTCTCGTTTTGTGTTATTGTTGGATCATTCACCTATGTTTGGATTGTATTCAATTTTCAACCTTATTCATACTAAACTATTCATTTATTCAAAGAAGATTCTTATGTTTTTTATTTACAAATTATTATTTTATATGATTTACAATTAAAGTTGAGAAAAAAAGAAATGTTTCTCTCAAACTCATAGCACAATAGAGGCGCTGGAAACTGAAATGTCCACTTTGTCTGTTCGCACTTTAAGAATTTCAAATAATTATTCGAAATGTTTTGTAATAACAAGAAAGGAACTCCACAAAGGAAACAACACACTGTATCATCTCCATCTCATCCTAAACAAAGAGTAGACCTACCACTCCCTCCCAAAAACTATTGCGCTCATTAATCTTTGGTAAGGGATTAATTTCGAGTGAGGTTTTCATCAATGTTTCGGAACATTGTACCACTATTCTTCCTTGGTTTGTTAAAGACATTAATTAAACTCCTTTAAACTTTGAAGGAGACTTTGACAGAGAGCAACAAGAGGATGTAATAGTTGAGGAATTTGGAATTACATTAGCTGCTGAGGAAGATAAGAAATGTTCTAATGAAATTAGTGATGCCATCTCATTACAAACAATTGAATTGAAACAACTTGAAGAGAGGAACAAAAATTTGCCTGATTAACAGAAAAACAATTGCAAGCATACATATCACTGCGTTCTAAATGGAAAACGGGTAAGGTAGATTGTGCATTGGAGTACATGTTCGATAAGAATGAAGATGATGAAGACAATGAAGATGCAGCACGAGATAATCCTTGTACATAAATATTGTATTTTTCATTCTTCTGGCATGGGAGGATATTTTGTTAAATATTTATTTGAAATTGTATTAATCAATAATCAATTTCCTTAACTTTTCTTCAATTTCTTCCTTTTCCTTTTTCACACTTTCACATTCTTGTTTCATTCTTTCCATTCCAATATTGAGCTGATCGCTGATGGTTCCTCCTAATAGCAAAACACTTTCATTTCCTGCTTGCATTTCTCTCTGAGCCATTTCTAATTCTCTCAACATGTATTTTAATTTCAGAGATGTCATTTGGAATTCTTCAGTGGTTCTCTTTTTCATTTCTATCAATTCAATGAATTTTTTCTTGATTTCTGCAATTTCTAATAATTCTTGTACTGATTTTTCAACTCTAGAATCACTTCCTAACAATTTCGAATAATTCTTGATCAAAGTTCTCCAAAAAGTTTCTGATTGAACCAATTGCTCATGAGTTGATTTGTTAATAGAAAGAATGTTTTTTAAATGTTTAACAGAGAGATTGGAAAATATTTCAATTTGCAACTCGGATGGTAGATCAACAAAGTTTGACATTTTTTTTAATTTATGGAACTGAAGGGAAACAATTATCACGAGTTACAATGTGATGATGTCATGAGTGAGAATACACAATTTGAGATTCTCAATTATTATTCGCGAGATTTTGAAATAGCAGAAACCGTTCTATTAATTCAAAATTAAAAATTGTTAATAAATATTATATTCATAGGGGAATAATTGATGAAATTTTCATCTGAATACCAACTTTGCAGATTGTGATAAAAACGTATTAGGAAATATATTTCAATCGAAAAATATGGAAATAAAATCTGCAGAAGGTGGGATTTGAAATAGCGAAGCTTGCCCTTTGACCACTCTATTCTTACCAGCCATGGGTTGTGAATGGAATATTTGTGAATATGTAGATTGGCTCATTTAACATGGAAATAAAAATATTTTTAATAGGAAAAAAAAAAGTGTCTAAACTGAGATTATTCTTTCTATGGTTTTAAGAGATGAAATTTTGAAATTTGGTACCTGTGTATAGTACATATATTTCTTCATATGATTGAAAAATTAATACTCAAAACTAAAAGATAAAGCTAAAATTAATCTCGAGTGCCGGGAATTGAACCCGGGTCGCCAGAGTGACAGTCTGGAATGCTACCACTATACCACACCCGATTTCATGTTAGTGACTGAAAACTAGCTCTTTCTATATGTTGATACCTATTAATGTTTTCGTTTATCCAACCTTGCTGAAACTCTCATAACTAACTTAACAAATGGTTAATTGTTGTTCAATAATTAGATTCCCTATATTAATATTTAGTAGGTGTTATTTAATCTTTACCTCTTTTGTACAACATGTCATAGAAGACTACGAGAAATGAACATTTTAATAAAGTGTCCTAGTAATAATTTATTCATCTTCAATAGATTATTATATAAGTTAAGTGATACAATACAAGGAAGTACAAGATGATGATGATGATTGTAGTAGGGTTTGTTGTTGAATAAAGAGCGTGGAACTTTTTGTAGAGGAAGGTTCATGATGAAATCAAATTTGGGAATTATTGGGTATGAAGGGTATGAAAAGGAAAATTATCAATGATAAAAGTGGATTAATACTACTCTTCTGTAGGGTATGGATTGCTACTAAATGCCATCTTTCCAATTAGACTATCTGTGATATCAACAAATCCGTGTGGTTTTGAACCTCCTCTATTATTCTTGCTCTTTTCAACTTTGACCTTCTTTGAGTAGGCTCGTGTAAAGGAACTATCTGTGAATTGGAAACAAATTTCAGCTTGGGATAATTCATTTTGAGAT
>NW_003163206.1:6075-7418 GCF_000004985.1 Naegleria gruberi | reverse complement strand
CAAATGATGATGATCTATATAAATTACTGCTGTGTGATGACGAAAACCGGAGCGATGGTAATCTTTATCGTTTTTTTACTTTTGAAAAAATCAAAAAGCGCGGCAAACAACTTGTTCGCTAATATTTTTGTGATTCGTTTTTTTAACAACAAAGTTTTCTTCTTTCACTTGGAAAAACCCGCTAAAAAACTTTGCAAACAAGAGGAAGAAAACACAATTGTTCCCTACTGGCAATCTCATCACCATCAATCATTTTGTTGTGAACATGCCTGATTGCGCAAATATTGTTGCTGAAATATTGGAATCAATGATGATTTACGGATAAAGGGTTCATTGTGGTATCATGATGGCAATTAATCTGCTTGTTGTACACCAACATCATCAACGTTGCTATGAGACAAACCAACAGCGATACGAGAGTGATGATGGATGGCTTGTTTCAATTCTGATTACATCACCACAATATTCTATTGTTCTTTAGTAATTTACAAGCCTTTTAATTGTTCTGCAAATCCTTGATTGAGACAAACAATGGAACGTTTCTTCTTTACATTACCATAGTATGCTTCTTCAAATGTCATTCCCTTCTTCAACATCAAGTAGGCTGTTACTATGGAGGCACTTCTACTCACTCCTCTTGAACACTTTTAATAATAATAATTTAATATAATTACAATGATGATTATTTAGATAATGTTTGTAGTTAATATGTTCCTATTTGAATTTTAATCAGAACAAACCTACATGAACAAGTACTCTATTATTTTCATCTCCATTCAGTGCATTGTCAATAAACTCTGCACATGATTTGACATCTTTTGTAATGTTATAAACTGGTAAATCAACAGCCTTGATATGATGATATTCAATTTGAGATGTTTTCTCATGTTTCTTAATGAGCCCGAAACCACATACACAAATATGAGTGAATTTATAGGGTTCTCCTTTTAATATATTGATATCTGCATAGGCAGCATCTTCACTTCCGAGAAATAATCGTGGAACAATTTCATTACAATCTAGTTCATCATTAACTTTTGACATTTTTATTTATGATATTATTAGTAATAAGACAATCACATTGTTCATTGTTCTTCTACAATCAAATTCTTTACAATATATCAACTTGATTAAGAGAATTGCCAATTATTTATTTGCCTTTCCTATAATTTCTGTAAACTTTTTAAACATTGTTACAACCTCAATGTCATGATTATATTTCAAGAAGGCTGATGGATTCATAGCAATTTCATTAATTGCATTTACGAGTCTTGGATTTTGAAATCCTTTCATTAAATATTCATCTCCAGAAACAAGTTTCATTACATGTGGATGACAAAGTT
>NW_003163206.1:2593-4692 GCF_000004985.1 Naegleria gruberi | reverse complement strand
AAACTCTCGGATTGTATTTAATATACTATTATTATTATTCGTTGCACTTATAATGAAATGTAATATATAAATACAACAAACCTTTACAAATTGCTTCAAGGAATCTAGTTGTAAGGCTGAAAACTTGATACCCTCCATTATGTTGCTTCTTTTTTTAGGCTTTGAAAATCATTCTCTTCATACAACAAACAACTGATGTTCTTATAAATAATACAAAATGATAACTAGATTAAAGTACATCAAACTACTCCCTACACTAGAATAATTCGGCTCCTAACTTGTAATCTCGATATCTCAGGAGAGTCAATTAGAATCACAATAATATCTTCAACTAATTATTAGATTCAAAATATTCAAAAAAAAGCCGTTATACTAAAAGAACTATTTCATCATCATGAGTGATAGTAATAATCATCATCGTAGTAGTGAAAAGAGATCATACCATCATGATGGTGGATATAATAATTATGGAAATTCAAGAAGTGGATCATCATCATATAGGAGACGAAATTACAAGAAACAAAAATATCAAAACTACTCCGATTCTTCTTCTTACACAAATAATAGTACAAATTCATCATCTAATGATGATAATAATGGATCATCTAATAATAATACTACTACATCATCATCATCATATTCAACAGGAGGAGGAAACTATTATAATAATGAAAATTATATTTCAAAATATCCATTTGCCATACGGAATGTAACAGATTATATTAATCAACTATCTTCAAATACATCATCATCATCAGATAATTTAAATACCACCAATGATAATAATAATAATAATACTACCACCTCCTCTTCCACCAATAATAATAATTTAGATAATAATTTAAATAATAATTTAAATAATAATAATTTAGATAATAATAATTTAGATAATAATTTAAATAATTCAAGTCAAAATGTAATTAGAAATTATTTTTCCAATTCTAAGAAGTATCGTAAAATTCCCAAAGGTTGGCCACAAGTAACACCCTTATTTGGAGAATTAATACCCAATACTAAATTTATTCCACTTAAATGTCCATTAAGTCCACAATATTTTAAATATCCAAATAATTCATCCATTTCATTAATACAAGAACATTTTAATACCAAATATGAACAAGATATTGGATTAATAATTGATTTATGTTGTGTTGAATTTTATAAAAAGAATGATTTACCTTTAAATATGAAATATTTATCATATTATATGAATATTCATGATTTAAATAAGAATTTAAATGTAAAATTATTTACAGAACAAATGGATACAATTGTAAATGATATTGATTTATATATTTCTAATAATCCTACTAAATATATTTTAATTCATTGTACACATGGTTTAAATAGAACTGGTTTTGTAATTTGTTATTATTTATTAAAAAAGAAAATTATTGAAAATGTTGAAAAAGCAATTGAAATATTTAAAATTCATAGAATGACACGTACTGGTTTATATAATCCTTTTTTTATTGATTTACTTTTTGAAATGTTTGATCAAACTAATTCTGAAATGTATCAATTAATGAAATATCCAGATCCAATTCAACATTCACGTAAATCTATTAGAAAGGAATTAAAATTTTATAAACCATGGTTAAAAAGAAATAATCATTTAGAATGTTTTAAACATTATCATATTTTAAAATCAATTAATTTATTAAATAAGAATGATAATAATGATGATAATAAGGATGATAATAACAATGATAATGATAATGAAGAAGAAATGAAGAAGAATATTTCAAAATCAGATAATGATGATTCAAGTACAAGATTATCAGATGATTTAGATTCACTTAACAGTGATAAGGAAGAAGAAGAAGATTTGGAAGAAATTGATGATGAGGAAATGACAAGAAAATAGAAATTTAAAGAGGAATAATCTCTATTGCAATTTCAAAAAAAAGAAACTCGGCACTTGTAAAAGAAAACAAAATAATTGAAAATTTTATAGAATTTCAACAACAGTTTTATCACAAACATTTAAAATGTTTTCTAATCTTGTTATTGTCAATATATTTAAATTAAATGGTTAAATATTTAAATTTGTTGGAAGTATATATCTCCACTGATCCTTCTTCACCTGTTCCTGCTGT
>NW_003163206.1:0-1263 GCF_000004985.1 Naegleria gruberi | reverse complement strand
TGTTATTTAACTTTTTCAAAACAATCAAAACAATTAAATAGAAAAAAATTAAAATCATCAAATAATAATTCAAAAAATATTAACAATACAACCAATAATAATAATAATAATATTAATACAAATAATAATACTAAAAAACAATTATCATTGGAAGAATTTACTGAATCAATTAAATCATCAAATGAATTATCTAATAATTCTAATAATAATAATATAAATGGTAATAATAATGAAATATTAAATTTAAATTATTATAAAACAATATATTATCAAAAAAAACATGTTAAAGAATTAATTTGTATTAAAAAAGGAAGTTTAGGTAAACCTAGTGATATTGTAATTGATGATGATATTTATATTTTAGAATTTAATAAATTAAATAATACTAAAAAAGGAAAATTAGAATTTACAATTAAAGAAAATGTTAATGAAGATTATTTAAATGAAATTTGTTTTTATAGAGATTTAATTTGTGTAACTGAATATAATAATACATTTATAGTAATTAATTGTTGTCAACCTCTTCATAAACAAACAAGAAAAAATCGTTCAAGTTATAAAATTATTACTAAATATGTATTTAAAAAAAATACAATTGAAAATTTTAAAAATAATTTAGAAAATACATGGGAATTTAAATTATTTAAAAATTCAAATATTAATATTTTTAAATGTTATAAAAATATTGAAATGTCAGGTCAATCTATTTTAATTAAAAATAAATAAATTATTAAAAATAAAATTAATAAAATAAAAAATAATTTTATAATAAAGTATAAGTTGGCACTTGTGGTTCAAAATCTTGATTTGTAATTTCTTCTTTAACACTTGTATCAATATATTGAATATGTAAAACAATTCTTTGATTTTCTTGTGTAATATGATATGGATTTGTTTGTGAAATTAAATCAGACTGATTAGACATTAAAATTTTAACAATTTTAGCCTTGCACAATGAATTATTCTTTAAATTTTTATAAATACTTGCTAAGAATACACCAACTCTATCACCAATAACACCATTATGATTTACATTATATACTTTATATTCAAATAATGGTTGATTAATTTCTATTATATCATTCTCTTTAACAAATAATTGTAATATTGAACATCCTAATGGTACTTGTTGTTTTTTAATCCATGTTCTATATATTTGTTTATTATTATCAGTTGTTGTTGATGTAGTTGTTGATAAAGATGAAGACGAGGATGATTCAATCTCCGAAGTTGTGTGATGATTCACTACTACTGTGTATCAGA
>NW_003163207.1:12028-15297 GCF_000004985.1 Naegleria gruberi | reverse complement strand
GAGGTCATAATATTTGATGATGATGATGACATTTCATTCAATGTACTATGATGATTATATTGTCTTTCTAGTAATGAATTATTATTATCATCTATCATATCATCATTGTCATCCATCATATTATTACTATTAATAGTTGCATCTTCTAATTGTTGAGATTTTTCAATTTCTCTTTCTAATTGATCACTTAATAAATCAACACGTTGACGTGCTTCTTCTAAACGTTTCTTAATTTGAGATTTCTTCTTTTCTAATTCTAATAAACGTTCTTCTTGTGTATCTCTTTCATCTGGATCTTGTTCATATTCAGAAATATATTTAATTGATTGTGATTGTTCTTCAATTTGTTTCAATAATAATTCTTGTTCATTTTGACTATCTAATGCTAAATTAAGTGCTGTTTCAATCTTTCTTCTTTGATTTTTTAAATTTCTTAACAAGTCTCTTGTTGATTCTTGTTGATTCTTTTCTCTTTGTTTTTGAATATTGGATTTTAATTCTCCATTTATAGTTTCATTCATCATCATCATACCATCAATACCATCACTATTACTTAGAATAATATCTGATTGTGCTACTTTTGTAATTGATGTTTTTAAAAGTTCAATAGCTCTACGAACATGATTAATTTCAACTCTACTTTCACAATGAAGTCTAGCTAATGCTTCTGATAATCTAATAAGTGATTCTAATTGTCTTACAGTGATACGATATGAATTACTACCAACTTTATCATTCTGTCTCAATTTAATATATTGTTTTGTTAATTCTTCACGTGCTTGTGTTGTTAATATTGGATGTATACAATTTCTACAATAACGTAAATATAATTTTATATCTTCTGAAGAATATTGTGCAATATTAGATCCAATTTGTGTCATTCCATTATTCATTTGATTCATTTGATTATTCATTTGATTCATATTATTCATATTACTATTCATATTATTATTCATATTAATATTAATATTACTAATACAAGTCAATTGACCCTTATTTTGATGTACAGATACAATATGTTCAGCTATTTTTTTATCAATTTCAGCATCACATTCATCTTGTACAACAAAGAATAAATCAAAACGAGACATGATAGCAGGTGTAATACCTAAATTAGCTTTCAATGTTTTTCTAGGATTATAACGACCACCAATTGGATTAGCAGCAGCTAGAATAGAAGCACGTGCATTTAAAGTTGCTCTAATACCAGCCTTTGCTATAGAAATAGTTTGTTGTTCCATAGCTTCATGAATTGCAACTTGATCCTTAACATCCATCTTATCAAATTCATCAATACAACAAACACCATTATCAGCTAACATTAATGCACCTGCTTCAATTGTAAATTCACCTCTCTCTGAATCCTTAACAACCGACGCAGTTAAACCAGCTGCACTTGATGCTTTACCACTTGTATAAACTGCACGTGGTATCAAGTGAGATACAAATTTTAAAAATTGAGATTTAGCTGTTGAAGGATCACCTACTATACATATATTAATATCACCACGAATTTGAATCTTTTCCTCTGTTTCTTTATGTACTCCACCAAATAACATTAATAATATTCCCTTCTTAATATTTTTATGTCCAAATATACTAGGACATAGTGAACTTGCTAGATTTTCATAGATATCTTCATCTTTGGACATTTTTAGAATCTTTTCATGTTCTTCAGCTGTACATTTCTTCATAAATTCTTCACTCGATTCAAAATCTACACTTCCATTATTATTATTATTACTATTAGATAAAGCACTACTATTAATCATTTGTGATGCCATTGACTTGTTATTATTTGTATTATTTGTATTATTATTATTTGTATGATCAATAGTTTCAACAGAGGTAGCTAAAAATAATAATCGATAAGTTAATTCTCGTACACCTAATTCCTTAATACCCTTAACACCTTGTTTTTCAATATCACCCTTCTTTTTAGAATTAGCATTAATGAGTTGACTTTGAGCACCTCCAAACATTTTACCAACATCAGGTACAGCTAATAAAGTACCTGTAAATAAACAACGATCACCTGCTTTAGCAGATTCAACACAATCATTTCTCAATATAATATCTAATGTTCTAGGCATTGAACCAGATGGTATTTCATGTGTATTTTCTTGTACTTTAAGTTTTTGCCAATCTACAAATCTAGAATTATGCATATCTAATCTCCATCTTTTTGTATTGGTACATGTCTTATTAATACATGATGTTGGTTCTGTATATTTAAATTGTTGTGGTATTGGATCTGAAACTGTACCACATTCTACACAATGAAATATACCTTCAACTAATTCTGGTCTAACTTCTGATGATCTTGTCACTACTCCACTTAAACTTATTAATTGTCCAATATGTGCACTTCTTAATTGACGAATTCTATTTAATATTATTTAATATATATTTTTAAAAAAATAAAATTGTTATAATATATTTCATAAATGTAAATAAATATAAATATAAATATAAATGTAAATATAAATAAATATAAAAAAATAAAAATAAAAAAATAAAACATACTGTAACATATCAGGTAAATTAACAAATTTCAATTGAATTGTAGAATTATTTTCATGTGGTGAAGAAGATTGATCTATTTGATGAATATCAATCATTTTTCTTGTAATATTTGAATGTATCCATTCTTTATAAACAATATTTAAAGATTGTGTTAAAAAAGGTTCAAATCTATAAAATTCTTGACGAATTGACATTGCAATATCCATATCATAATTCATTACATTTGTAAAATCAACCATTACACTTCTAGCTGATGGTATAGATGATCCATCACTTTCACTTTTTGTATGAATATCTGCAAATTGTATTTGTAATCTTTCACCTAATGGTTCTTTACCTGATTCATGAACAAACATATTTAAATTTGTTTGATTTAGTGAGTGTCTTAAAAATTCATGAAACCATTGTTTAATTTGTTGATTCACTTGTTGTTCTCCACCACCATCTCCAAATTCATCATGATTCATAGTACTTGTTTCATTATCTCCTCCATTACCTTCATTCATGGTTGTTATTATATTGTTATTATTATTATTGTTATTACTATTATATTGTTGTTTTGTTGTTGTTGTTACTACTATTATATTACTTGTAGATGATGATAGTTATAAATAATATAAATTAATTGTTGGATGATGTGATGACAACACAAAAAATTGTTGTGTGAGATAATGTTTTTGACAATTTTTTTTTAATTGATTTTTTTTCAAGTTTCGGCGCGAAAATATTTGGCGCCAAGAATT
>NW_003163207.1:7218-8501 GCF_000004985.1 Naegleria gruberi | reverse complement strand
ATGTATTAGGTGTATTTGCAGGTCAAAATGGTTATGGTTATCAAAGTTTAGCTTCTTTTATTGAATGTGTTTATTTATATCAAAATAATTTTATTAATGATTTGGATTTATTAAAATTACAATTACCATCAGTTGATTTTATTAGAAATTATGAAAATAATGAAAATAACAATGAAAATAATGACAATAAGATTAAAAATTTACCAACACATATTGCAACATTAATTACAACAGCAATTTTAGAAGCAGGTAGAATTTCATTAGATAGACAATTAGATGGTTTATCAGGTGATGTTTTCATTCAATATGATAAGGATACTTTATTACCAATTGGATTTGAATTTTAATAAGATTCTCAATATGAATTAAGATTAATTGGACTAGAAAACTAATTCCAACCTCCAGTAATCAAATGAAAAGTTTGATAAATATTTATTAATTATTTAATTTATATGTATTATTCTTCTGCATTATTTGTCATTTCACTAACATCATTGAGTGAAACAACATTTGGTACAGTGTTGTTGTGTTCAATTAATTCTTGTTCTTCAGCAATTTCACTCATATTACCCATACTAATAGCATTATCATCATTCTTGTATGAAAATTCAGAGTTTTGTGTAACTTTTAGATAAACTTCTTCCAATGTTGTTTGTGAAATACCCCAATCTTTAATCATATTAGTATTACCATTAATAGATGTTCCATTATTATTTAAAGTATTTTCACTTGTTAATTTTTCCAAATAAGAAATTAATTGACCTAATTCATTAACTTGTTCTTTAGGAACATTGAAAATGAAATTACCAGCACTTTGTGAAACAATTTTAACATTTGTTAAATATTGATTAATTGTTTTTACAACTTGTTTTTCATAACCATTATTAGCAACTACAAGTAAATTATATCCACTTCCATATTGAGATTTAATAGATAATGAATCACCAATACATTTTAATTGACCATGTGCCATAATTGCAATACGATCACTTAAATAATCTGCTTCATCCATAGCATGTGTTGTTAATATCATTGCTCTACCTTTCTTCATTTTATGAATTAAATTCCATGCTTTTTTACGTGAAAATGGATCCTATTAAAATATTAAATTATATTAAATATTAAATTATATTAAAATTAAAATATTAAAATTATAAAATAAATAAATTAAATATTAAATAAATTTAAAAACATACCAAACCAGTAGTAGGTTCATCTAATAAAATTAATTTAGGAGAACCAATACAAGCAATACAAATAGATAATCTTCTTTTCATACCACC
>NW_003163207.1:0-3336 GCF_000004985.1 Naegleria gruberi | reverse complement strand
TGCTGATTTTTAACATTCATTGCTCTATTAGCAAAATGTAAAGTAGAATAAGATTCATCATAATTCCACATAGATGGTCCAATAGTTGCAACAAGACATGTTTTAGCATTACCACCTAATGAATCTGTTAATAAACGTGTTAATTTGGAATCACGAAATGGTACATGATAAACATTTTCCTCTGTCAGGGCAGCAACACAATTACCCAAAGCACTTAAACTCTTATTAATTTTTTTAGCTTCTTCCAATCGTTGACCTTCACTTCCAGATTTAAAAACTCTTTCACTTCCTGCCAAATCAACAATATGTAACACTCCTCTTTTAACACTTTTATCACTTGATGATTTTTGTTCAACTGTAATCATTAATATTACATGTGAACGTGAAGATAACTTATTCATATTTGTAGAATTTACTTGTCTATTTTTAGATCCTTCCTTAATTAATTGCATTACTTCATAAGGTTCATTAACTTGTACTTGTGTTAATTGTTCTACAAATACTCCATTTTTTGGATCTTCTCTAATTGGTAAATTTGTTTTACTTGCATCAAGTAAATCCATTATATTTTCCATATATATTTGCATAAATGAAACAAAAACTCTAAATTCTGTATTATTTGAATATTCTTGTACATGTTCAAATATTTGATTTATACATCTAGGAATAACTCCACTATATTTATCAATTATATTTTCATTAGGTTTAATAATCCTTTTTGGATCTGTTGAACTTCCAAATATAGTAAATGTTTTACCTGATCCTGTTTGACCATATGCCAATACAGTTCCATTATATCCTTTTAATACATCATTAACAATGTTTTTACCAACTTGTTTATACATTTCATCTTGAGAACATGTTGGTTCTAACACTTTATCAAATGTAAATTCTCTATCATCATAACATTCTCTTTTTAATATAACTGTATTTTTAACTGTTGCTACACATGGTGGATATTCTCCAAATATTTGACTATTACTTATATCTTCTGATACTTGTGGTCTAACTCTAACAACTACTTTAACTCGAGTTGTATTATTGTTGCTGGTAGTAGTGGTAGTATTAGTATTAGTATTAGTACTAGTAGATGATACTAATGAATTATTATTATTGCTAGCTGAAGTAGCAGCAGTAGAGGTGGCATTATTAGCAGTTGTGTTACTAACAGTATTATTACTTATTGTTGGATTATTACCAATAATACTAGTATTAGGATTATTAAGAAGGGTTTTAGTTTTAGTATTAATAGTATTAATATTTTGAGCAGATAATTGTGAAGTAGAATGAGTATTAGTCATATTAGAAGAGGCTGTTGAGGATGATAAATTAGTGGATGAAGGATTGAATGATACAGATTTAGTTGTACTAGTAGTAGTAACATTATTATTACTACCAATCATATTAGATTGAGGCAAATTACTAATTGAAATGTTACTGGAGGGTTGTTGTTGTTGTTGTAATTGATAATTCATATTATTAATAGTATTAGGAGGCTTTGAATAATTATTTGATGGTAATTGTTGTTGATTCATCATTGTAGCAGCAATCATATTCATATATTGCTGTTGTTGTTGAAGAAGAGTAGGTGATGTTACAGTTTGATTCATGGCATTTGGATCCATCATCATCATGTATTGTTGTTGTTGTTGCATGTAATTAATTTGTTGAGGATTATTAGTCATGTTATTAGTAGTATTCATATTATTAGTATTTGGATTCTTTTTCATTGAGGAAAAAGATTGAGGTTGTTGAAACATATTAATTTGATTATTGTAGTATTTTAAATTTGTCTTGTCGAGTTGAGGATTGATATTCTCCATCCTTCAGCAGTATCAAAATAGTGTTATTAATACACTGTTAATAAAAATGTATTAAGGCTTTTTTTTTAAATGATAATTATTAACGCTTGAGAGCGGTAACAAATTAGCGCCAAAATCTAATAGATACTATATACATTAGATTCATTAATTACCATTCTTATTAATATAATATTATTAACATGATATATAAAAATTTGTTTCAATTTCAGTACAGACTCAGTATTGTAAATTAATAGTCTAAATAATGATGAATATAATTAATTAATAATTTTTAATAATGACCACATGTACAATTATTTAATTCATACATTTTTGCATTTAATCTAATATCAAATATTTGATCATTTTTACCATTACAACTAGGACACATGTAGACAATATATCTTGTACCTGTATTTTCATTTTGATTAGAATAAATAACATGACATGCTCTTGTTGCATTTCCATCACATCCATTAACTGCACATTTAGTATCACTATTTAAATTTTCTTCTAATCCTCTATAATGTGAACATCCAGTGGTTCCTTTTAAATTTTTTACACGATTTCCACTATTACCATGTGCTGACATTTTTTAATTAAATTGATTATGATTGATAATGAATCATGAAAGGCATGCTAATTATTATTATTAAAAAATGACACAAATATCACATGTACTGTCTATTGATTCATTAACTGTTATTGCATCATTTATATCATTAAATGACATATGTTCATTCCGATGTGTTTCTTCTGATTGGAATCATGTTATTAATATATATATAAATAATGATATTAATAATAATACTAATTATGAAAGTAAAAGTAATCATGAATATATTAAATTATGTCATCATGATGAAAATAATAATAATAATATAAATAGTATATTTTGGTTAAATAAGTATAAATCATTTCTATTAGAACATTATAATAAATTAAATGAATTATTTAATGTTGAACATTTAACATTTACATTAATTGTTGATAAATATTTTTATTATTATGAAAATAATAAATTTATAAAAAGATTTAAAAAAATAGAAAATAAAATTAAAAAAGAAACTAAATTTATTAATAATTTTAATTATCAATTATTAAAATATCAAATTAATTTTACAAATAAAGAATCTATAAAATTTTTTATTCATAATATATTAAATAATCCTAATAGAGTATATGAATATATAGATAGTATTGATGATTATAAAGATATATATAGTAATAATATTATATATAGTAATGAATTTATAAATGAATGTATTGATTATGATTATTTTTTAAAAAATTTGATTATTTATTTTTCTAACAATGAAAATATTTCTGAAAATGTTTATAAATTTATTGCAATTAATTATTTTAATTCAACAAAATATTATAAAATAATGTTAAGATATTTATGTAATTTAAATCCAAATTGTTCAATTAATTTATGTAAAATATTATCAATAATGAAAGATAATACTTTACAATTATTTTTAGAAGATATTGAATATATTGAAATATTTTTATTAAAATCTATTTTTTTAGG
>NW_003163208.1:14065-18443 GCF_000004985.1 Naegleria gruberi | reverse complement strand
TAATCACTCTTGATAATGTTACTTATTCATATTGCATGCAAATCAACCTGATTCAATCTACAAAGGTTGGTAGTTGCACCACTTCGTGGCGAAACTACCCATCCACGATGAATCAACATTAGATTCACTTCCATTCAACTCAATTTGACCGTTATAATCAATAAATCAATGAAATGTTCCTTTATTAGCAATACCTATTCAATCTAATGAGTAGATTCACGTCCCAAACATTTGACTTCTCAAAGTCCATAATTCAAAAGTTAGTACTGACCTGACCTTTAAATATCTATCAATACAAGAAATGAAACCATCAAATTAACATCATTAAAAGATGATAAGAAATATAATCAATGATATGAATCTTCACAAAGTAATCTCTTAAATAACCCAAATAAATCAACTCTGAATCCTAACCAAACCCAAACCCACGACTAAGGTCAGACCCAACATTTTGACTTTTATTCATCTTAATTCATTATCTCAATAAATACTCATTATAAATCAATATATTATATATCAATATACTCCAAATTGAATATATAATCATATTATAACATAATATTACATAATTATAATGACTTATATCTGTGGAAATGTTTTTCCCGTATTTTTGCAATGCTCCTTACAAAAAAGGAAATATTAAATTTAATACTTAGTGAAATAAAAATATTATTTATTATTCTTGTTCTAATTGATGTTTTCTACAAGATTCTGTTTTATTGAATATCAGTTATTTGTATTAACCAAGAAAACATGCTCGTCTTACTACCACATATGAAAATTTTGAAATCACTTTTCTCGATAAGTAAAGAGCCAAATCCGTAACAAACTTGATATTATGATTGTTAACATAATTAATAATGACCATACGGTATGTTTCTCTAACATCCAGTGTTGTTATTGAGATATGCTTTGTTGAAGTTGAGTGAATTTGCTTAAGTAATAAATCGGTGTTATTGGCGCATCCAATTACCCCTACAGGTAAATCAGCTTTGGGAGCATTCCATGTTTTTTGGGAGCATCACAAAAATGCGCCGAGAACCTGACCACAGATATAAGTTAATTTCATATAATAAATTAGACAATTAGAATATCAATGAAAACATTTCAAAATCATTTCAAATCAATATATCACCTTATAAATCATGTTAATAACAATATATATCAATTTCAAATACTTTGGTATCATTTCAAGAAATTTACTATTCAACTTGTCAACTGACCTATACTAACATTGAAGATAGAAATCTATACCACTTCAATTCACTTCCAATACATCTATACATCATAATTAAATACATTAATATCATTTAGACATTCATCCATATCATACATGGTACATGGCTGATCCACTTGATACCTACAGGGATGTGACAATGACATCCACTATACAGATCATCATGAAATTGATACAGTACCTTACTAATGATTAATAAACACCACTGTATCAGTTTCATCACAATTTGAACTCATTCAACATGTCAGGAGTGTAATCATGAGAATTATGAATGTCAAGATAATGAAATCATATTAATTTACAAATCTTTCAATTATAATGTGTTATATAGATCAATTAATCATGGAATATCAATAATTGGTATTGACTTTCATATCAATTCATTCAAACCTTAATGACCTATCCTTAGATGACCAAGTCAATTTTAAACTATCATGAATCATATAACTATTGATACCATTGTGTTCACAATTGAAAATCTAGTCGATTCATATTAGTTTCATCAATTGATCATATATATTTGGTCCATAAGGGAATCTCAAAGTCAATTTTGAAAAACTAAGAGTTGCTATATATGACATCTAATAAATCATATTTAAATATCAAAACTGATATCAAAATGCTTCAAATTACATATATAACATGATAGAATTGAAATAAATATCATATCTCATATTAAATATTGAGATAGTCAATTAAGGTACCTCAATACGGAAGAACCCTAAGGATAATGAGATTCATTACCAAATTGATACAGTATGTTATTAACATCATATAATGAGGTTCCTATCAATTTCATATCATTTGGACATCATTCAATATTCATGTCATTTAGCCATGTCGGTGACTACTCATGACAATATGACAAGTCAATATCAAGATGTGCAAAAAGATAGTATATCATACCACTACTCTTATAAATGATATTGGTAACGTTTCTGAGTGATATAAATCAATATCTTTATAAATGGGATATCTGTCAAGTTACTGATCCTATTGATCAAAGGTAACATTCCTACATGTCATAAATGGTAAGAATCAATACCAATTCAATATTATCATGTTATAATCATCAAATACTCTCATAGAATCAATTTTGGAATGATTTCAATATCATCTTAGATAGTTGTCATATGGCAAAGTTACTACCTTAGTGAACTACCCATGCCATTAAGAAATGTCAAAAATCAAATATTTCAGTCATATATTCATATTTACATGAATTAGAGTCTATAATATCAGTTTCATGATATATAATCAATAATTGGTATTATGGAAATATTTCTATTGAGATTAGACATTGCAACATTTCCCAAATTGGAAATATAGAATTTAAAATCATGAAACCAATTATTTATCGATAATATATATAGTTAAACGATATTATCAAATAAAATATATAGGTCCTTATTGAAAGTGTTTACCTGGTAAATAGTGAGCGTAATTTCCCCTTCTCTCATCCTAATTGGTTATCTCCCTATATATATGATAGATTTCAATTATTTCAATTGAATATCATAATACATGATAATTAGACATGTATGAATGAGTGGAATTAAGTCATGTAAGATATTCATCCTTCAATTACCAATATTGTCATTTTCACACAAGTTGACTTCCTACAGTCTGAATATGGGTCCAATAATGATTATTTCAATTATATATGATTATATTTGATATTTACTACAATATAAACAAGTTTAATAAATTGGTATAGTGTTTCCATAGTATAGCTCAATATCTTGGTCAATTGAGGTAGAATGAGTACAGTATACTAAGGATATTATATATTATATTTCAAACACTTCTAAAAGGTAGATATCATCATTATACATCATATATATGAGATTGGTGACGATTCTAATAACATTCATATTATAGTACAATAAATGTTGAAAAGTTAATTTTTAGACAAGATGTAACTTTTTATATATATTGATTCAACATGATTTATTGAAAATATCATCTATTCATCTATATATCTACAATATATTCAAATTTACATTCCAACTCAACTTGGAAATTTCAGACCCAACAGGTTAAAAATCTTTATGTTTTAGGCAGTGCCTTATAACTTTTTCTAGACTTTATATTTATCTAATATTTTTGTGATTATAGTCAACTCATATGTATATCTATCATATTTGAAATGATTGTGTTCCAAGTCATACTTGTTACTAGGAAATGAAAAATAAAAGTTAAACACTACTTTTCAGAGTTGATTTTCTGAGTAAGTACAGTGAATTAAAATTCCATTTCTTTTTTATTATATAGTGCACAACGTCTAGTATGATATTGGTAAAAGTCAATTTTCAATAATTGGACAACTAAATTTGGGTAATGGATTTACCCTACAGTCTCCCAAAACCCAACCCAAAGCATTTATATGCATCTATATACGTTTTGAAACAATTCATGAAACTTACATTCAGTCAATCAGTAAATGTTCAATGTTAAGAGTGATTATATCCAAGTGTACGCTCTATCTCAACGAAAGTACATCCAACCATCATGTAACTTTACCAGATACATTTAATCACACTATTATACATCTGGTATCAATTTCATAGTGTTAGAATTGAATTCAATATGATAATAATAACAATCTTTCAAAATGTCACAATTCAATATATAGAATATACTCCATCTCAGTCAATTTACAATATATCATACAAGTATCAAGTATGAATACACTCCGCTTGATGAGGAGAACAATCTGAGAAAGTTTCATATTCATGGCTAAATATCTTTAACTCAACTAAGGAACATCTAAGGTAATCAATTAGGAAGAATCTTAATTCCAAAATTAAATTTTACCATCATATCACAATTACTGAATAATGAAATACTTATACAAGAATCATATGATCAATTGTAATGTTCATGTCAATAATCAGTGAAGGTACCATTTCATCAGCCTTAGTATTCACATCTCAATATCTAGACAGTCAATGTGACTGAAACTTGAAATACAACCTATTTAGATGATATAATGATGACTCTACATAGTAACATGCATGTGAAATTGAATGTTGACACTTTTCATATTGTTATATTTATAGAGATGGTATCCAACAGAGTCAGTTCACAATATTANATATTGAAACTCATTCTGTATGACATACGTGATGTATAGAACGG
>NW_003163208.1:6494-10759 GCF_000004985.1 Naegleria gruberi | reverse complement strand
CCTCAGAATCATCAGTCTGTGTTAGTTTAAACTTGTTTGGATCCGAGTGTGAGACCCACAACTGAACGTAGGCATCACAAGAGCCAAACAAATCGACTTTTGGCAGGTAGGTGCATTTCACAACAGTGACTTTGAGTAAATGTTGCATTTTTTAAAGTTTTGTCGTGCTTTTAAGTTGTGTTTGCGTGTGAAAATGTTGTCTAAACGAATTCTTATTTTGGAAGCAACACTTTTATGGAAGATTAGTTTGGGCCTCTTCACTTATTTTAATTACAAAACAATAAAAAAATTCCAAGATTGCAAATGCATCAGGCAAAAATGGGTAAATTTTTTATTAGCATGGACAATACACAAGGGAAAACTAATGTGAAAGTTCGCAAACAATCTTCTTTGAAATAGTTTTCAATAGTTGAGCGTACTTATTACTAAACGAAAGTAATACTGTGGAAATTGGTGGTTAATCATCTTTGATTCATAGATGAAAAATTCAAAAACCGAATCACAAATTTGTGTATATTGAATTTTGTAATCAATCCTTCTAACGTTGTCTCAATAATCTTCTCAATATTTTGCCACTCGAAGATTTTGGAATTTCTTTTACGAATTCAACCAACCTTACTCTTCTTTGTGGAGAGACATGCTCTGCCACGAAATTCATGACCTCATCCTCTGAGAGAGTTTCATTTGGTCTCATAACTACAAATGCCTTTGGTAATTCACCCACAGTTTCGTCCTGTATACCAATTACAGCAGCATCCAGAATTTTAGGATGTTTCAGTAGGATTCCTTCTAGTTCAGCAGGAGGTACTTGATATCCATTATATTTGATCAATTCCTTAACTCTATCCACAATGTATAAGAATCCATCACTATCAATATATCCCACATCTCCTGTATGAATAAAGCCATTTCTTAAAGTATATTTTGTTGCTTCCTCATTATTTAAATACCCTTTCATCATTTGTGGTCCACTAAAACATAATTCACCTTGTTTTCCAACTTGTGTAATTTCTTCTTCTGTTTCCAAATCGAGTATTTTCAAATCGGTGAGTGGAAGTAACAATCCAACAGATCCAACCTTTACATTATCATCAGGACATACTGAATTAATTGTAATCACAAGCTCAATAAAAACCTACCACAACAAACTGGTCCTGTTTCAGTAAGTCCATATCCCTGTTTTACAATAACATTCAATCTCTTACTGACCATACTTGCAACCTCTGCAGATAATGGAGCAGCTGCAGACACGAGTGTCTTGATTGAGGTGAGATTATACTTTTCAATCAATGGGTGCTTGGCGAGAGCAATCATTATTGGTGGAACAAGGTGAATTCTAGTCACTTGATGAGTTTGAATATTCCTCAAAAACGTTTCCAAATCAAATCTTGCCATTGTTACAACCTTGGCTCCCTCATAGAGAGCTGCATTGCAAATAAGAGTCAATCCATAAATATGAAAGAATGGCAACACAGCAATAGTACAATCCCCAGAGGAAATCTTCTCTACTGAACATCTGAATTGTAAAATATTACTGAGTGTATTGAAATGAGTCAAACAAACTCCCTTGCATAAGCCAACAGTTCCAGAACTGTATGGAACTGCAAAAACATCTTCCTTTGTATTGAATGAAACAGTATTGATCATTTCTGTTCTGACAGATTCTTTCAATAATGTTTCTTCCACTTTTAACACATTTTCCACAATCTCATCCTTCAAGTCCAATACAAATAATTGTTTAACTTTCGTATTTTCAATGCTTTTTTGGGCCTTTTCAAGAAAATCCTTTGAAGTGATCATCATGATGGCCCCACTATCAGCCAACTGACTTTGAATCTCTTCATAACTGTACAATGGATTCAAGGTTGTCACAATTCCTCCGACATAACTAATTCCGTGGAAGAGAACAGGGAAAAGTGGAAGATTTGGTAACATGACAGCAATCATGTCATTCTTTTTCAAATGGTATTCATCATGAAGATTATTTCCCACTCTAATGATCAGGGAAGCAAGTTGAGAATGTTAATGTGGAATATTGATTCTTGTTATCTTCCGATACTGATCCATCAACGAGAGCAATACGATCACCATGTTCTTTACATTTTTCAATAATGATGTGAGAGATTGGTGTATTTTCTATCAACTCGCAGGGTGGAAAGGTAGATGTAAAGACCATTTTTTCTTTGATTTGTTTGCAATTTTGACATTTGACTTGATGACATTCTCATTCTAAGGACTCAGGATAGAATTGATCTTGTATCTCGAAATAGGAAAGTTGATTTTCAAATAATAAGAATGACTTTATATTTCTCAAATATTTACACACATAGGACTACTCTACAATTAATAAACTGCTTAAACATCAATGATCATCTTTCCGACCTTATCTCCTGTAAAGAGTTTGATCAAAGCTTTTGGAATATTTTCCAGTCCTGCTACCTTACTCTCCAAAACTTTCAACTTTCCTTCAAGGACCCATTTCGTCATGGCTTTGACTCCTTCATCCAATCTATGGTAGAAGGATCCAACAATGAAACCTTGAATCTTTAATTCTCTGACTACGTAGACAGAGTTTAATCTTGGTCCCAAATCCTTTTGTCCATTGTATTCACTAATTGATCCACAACAAGAAATTCTTCCGTATCTGTTCATGGACAAGGTTACTGCATCCAAGACAAATCCACCAACATTATCAAAGTAGCAATCAACTCCAGTCTTTGGAAGAGCTGCCTTTTCAATAGCTTCCTTTAAGGCATTTGTATCGTTATTGAAATCCTTATAATTGATAATTTCGTCGAAACCTAAATCCTTGAGATGTTGAACATTTTCAGTGGATCCAGAAATACCAATAACCTTGCATCCCTTAATCTTGGCAAGTTGACCAACAAGTGAACCAACAGCTCCAGAAGCAGCTGAAACAACTACAACTTCACCTTCCTTTGGTTGACAAATATCCAAGAATCCAAAATAAGCAGTCATTCCAGGCATTCCCAAAACACCAAGATAATAAGACAATGGAAGTGGAATACTAGCATCTATCTTGACATAGTTCTTTAAGAAGGCTTCTCCAGAAATCTTGACCTTCTGAATCTTTTGCCAATCGAAATAACCCAACAAGACATCACCTTCCTTGAAGTTTTCATGATTGGATTTCAATACTTTGGCAACACCTCCACCATTGATTGGTTTACCAATTTCGAAAGCTGGGAAATATCCTTTTGGAACATTCTTTGACATTCTTCCTCTCATGTATGGATCAACACCTATTGCAATTATTATAAAGAATATGTTGATGAATAAAAACAGTTGAAGTTAATGATGATGGTCAATTGATGGTCATGATTGCAACAACTTACTCAAATGCAACAATTCAACAAGAATTTCATCTGCTTGCAAGGTGGAATCAATTTCAAGTGCTGCATTGTAGGTAAAATCAGATTCCTTGACGAGTCCTTCCGGATAGGAGGAATAAATAAGAGTTTGAGTGGTAATGGTGTTGGACATGTTTTGAATTTTTGTTTGTTTTTGTTTTCTTCAATTCGGAATTATTAATTGCTCTATTTGAAGTAATTTACCAAGAACACACTTGTCCAGAATCGTTAGCTGGAATGTTGGCTAATGGTTACAAGGTGCGTGCGCTATTTTTCAAAGCAAGGACGTACAGTAAATGAAAATTAAGGTCAATTCGGATAGATTTCGCATCGCTAAGAAAACCGTACATGTTTATGACTGTAGAGCTAATGGAGATGGATTAATTTAGAAATTGGCGCCAACTTTTGAAATAATTTAAACATTGCAGGTATTACAGTTTAATTTTAACGGTCATCAATAGGTGTAAAACATATCCTTGTCGTGAAGCTGGAAGACTAGCGTCTTGTTAGCCAAGGAAATATTAAAGAATAAGTAGTTCAGTAGCCAGTTGTAAATTCTATTCGATTTTGTATTAATTCTTTACACTTGTCTGAAATTGCAACATTTCTGTTGATTTTATTGTGAACATGGAGCCCTTAAGAGGAATTTGGGAAATACCTTGATTTCTTTCATGTCACATTTCAACACAATATGGCATCAAACAGTGAGGCATGAAATCCAGATTTTAAGCTGGTTGGACTCAATCCACACACCAACTAAAAAAACTTCAAAACATGCCAACAACATCAACTCCTCACAAACGATATTCCACCTCCTTGATTTCTACTGAACTATTTCTTCTAACGATTGCTTGTTTCATTATTCTTCTTTGCTTCACATGCAATACAATTGCC
>NW_003163208.1:0-3405 GCF_000004985.1 Naegleria gruberi | reverse complement strand
TAACAGCCACTTGTTTCGTTTTTTCAAATGGTAGATATTTAAGAACAAGTACAAATTCTCCAAAGAAAATTCTGCTTTACAATATGCTTTGAACAGGTCCATTTGATGCTNTGATTCAAGTACTGAAAATATAGCACCATACAATGATTTCTCAGTCAAGTTGTTTTCTTGTGGCTGTTTTTCTTTTTGATTTTCATAATGGATATAAATCTTTATTAGCAGGTCAACCCGAGAATAAATATGGCTCTTATAAAAACTTATAGTAAAGATAAGAAAAAAAATAGGAGATTCGAATAAGATGGGATAAACTAAACTGAAATTAAAATAAATAAAGATAACATTCGATGACATCTGAAACCTCACTTCAATGAAAACTTACCAAGAATCATTGAGAGCGTAAAAAAGGTTAAATAAGGGTGGGACTAATTGGGTGGGAGTTAGGACTATTTCCACAATTTAATGATACCATGACTTTAAGCAGGAATATTCTAGATGGAATTCTATTTATTTAAATGATTCATCCTCAATGGCTGTAAACGTTTCAGCAAATACCAAGAAGGCTTATCTTTATCAATTGGAAATTGTTGATTCCACCCCAACTTTGCCTTCTTCTGACAAATTGAGTGATGTGATCAAGGTTGTCAATGACTTGGAAATGGAATTATTGTATAACTTGTTGGATACCTATTCTCGCTTCAGTGTATCTGAACCATTCAAACTTTTGAAGAGAATTGATTCAGAGAAAGAATTGTTAGCAAGCGCCTTTGTTGAAAAACAACCCCAAGATTGATGAATTTATTAAATACCATAAACAATAGTAGCTCGTTCTACTAGTATATTCTGAAGATCTTTTGCCTTCTTGTAGATTCTAAATTCTGGAGTGTGAATGAATCTTGAAAAGGTATCACCAATAAATCAAAACAATCAGAAACACTTTGCTTGGTTACTTGTATTTCGTTTGGTTTCTCTGTTTTGAGTTCTGAATGTTTCCTTCAAAAGACAGAGGAATGAATTCTTCTTCCACTTCTTATTTTTATGATCCAAGAACGACTATGCAACTAATCCATTACACTAAATGTCAGAATGCAAACAGTGTACGAAATTGAAACAATATACGTATAGGTGCCTGGCTCAATAGTGTTCAGTCTTCGTAATATTAATTAAAATAACCAATAAATAACATTAATTGAAAATGATAAGGAAGGAGATGTAACAACAAGCAAGCAGCAGTACTATTGAACAACAAGATCCACGAAGCCAAGTACAAGATATGAAGTTAAATCTACACTTGCAAGAGAACATCCTCTTCCACTCCACAATTTTCTTCCTCATCCTATTAATTGCAAGAGAATAGTTCAATATATTGCAGTATTAAAGCATCCACAATGATCTGGACCAAGACAAAAAACGTGTCCAGAACAAGAGAATCAGTCACAAGAACCTTTTCCACTACAGAGCTATGTATTGGTTGTTTCAGAATAGAGAATTCGATTACACTAATAATCTGAACATGATCTTACTGAATATCCAGTAATACAGTAACACGTCTTCCAGAACAAACACTCTTATCTAGTATAATCCATAACAATAGCCAAAACATGAATAATCGTCACAATGTTCCCCAGTCCAAGTATTTCAACTAATCTTGTAGAAGTTCTATTAAAAATTGATTCACCCTTTCCATAGAGAATGGCATCACCATTATTTTGCATAAGGAAACGAAAAGGAGCAGTACCAATAAATAGGATTCGATGTTAAACAAAGCCGGTACTCAATGTACCAGTTCCATAAATTTCCAGAGAACCCTTAGAGGACAATCTCAACTGAAATGGCTCTCTAAAACCACTTCCAATAGAAGGTGTTGTACTAATGATTGCATTAGAATTTAATAAATCATTATACAAACTTGGGAATTGTATAGTTGATGATGAAATATTTCTTCCCATCAAGCCAAACAATGATGAAATTCTCATATTATTACATTAAAAAAATGGCGCAAAAAGATTGGTCATCCACTTTACAAGAATAATAAAAAATGGGTCAAAGTTCATCTAGTATTATTAGATCCAATCCTTCGGAGCAGCATTTTCATTACGAGAGATTTCCCAATAATTTACTAGTGATGGGTTCATATTTCGGTTATTTTGCAACGAGTCACTTTAAGGATTGGCACCGAATAGATTTACATACAAAAAGCAGTCAACGTGATATGTATGATGATCACGATGATGCAAATACATTGAAGTTGTTTGGAACGTTGATGAAGCAGATAGTGGGTGGATCATTGGAAAAGAATTCAATTGATGAGAATAATAATGATAATAATAATTTAATGAGAGAGGATTATGTTCCGAATGTTTCATATCTGAGTGAATTTGCTGAATTGTCGAGTCCTATTGTGCAAGTTGTTAGTTCGGGAAATTGTCAATTATTTATTGATTTGGAGAAGAATGTAAAGATGTATAGGACTTCAAAGTTTGAAACACATGATTTTACAATGAAAAATTTCAGAGTTTTGGAGAGAAATGGATTCGAAAAGAGAAATTTGATAATGATTGGATCAAATCAAACGTATTTTTATTTCATTTTCAAGGATATGACTATTGTAGTGTATAATCATGAGAGAAATCTTGTGCAAGTAATTGATTTTTGTAAGGAAAGTGAGAAGGAAATTATTGACATATCTCGAGGTTGTACTGGAGATTGTGCCTATATTCTCACTAGGAAGCAAGATGAGTATGAACTATTGGTGGAGAAGGATGGTTGTATTGGTAAAGCAGAGATCGGCGATTTGGTAGGTCAACTGAATAATGTGAGATTTCTATCAAAATATGCTGTAGTCACAAATGATAATAAGATTTACATTTTGGCCATGATTATTTCTCACAACCAAGGATTTAAATATAGGGAAACAACCTTTGAAAACAAATCACAAATCATACAATTGGAAAGCGGATTTGATCACTGTGTCGTTCTCACACAAGATGGAAAAGTTTATGCAATGGGAATCAATCAATATTCTCAATGTGGAATGCTTCCAGATCAATCGAATATTGTTAGACAATTTGTTGAAATTATTCCACCAACAATGTATCATTCAAGAGTGTTGCGGATTGGATGTGGATCTACTTATACTGCTCTTCTTACAGAAAGTCATATTCTTATAGTTGGTAGATTTACTGGAAGTACAGGAACTGTGTGTAAGAATAGAATAGTCCATGCAGGTAATGGAACGCCATGGCTTGTTTCTAAAAACTTATTTGGAATTAATGATATTTATTGTGCTGGATGGCATTTATGTGCTATTCAAACAACAGAAATCAATAAGGAAAGACTTTTTGCAAGATTGTTAAATAATTCTCAATGGTTTTCAGATGTAGAAATTTTACTAACTTGATGATATAC
>NW_003163209.1:16340-18095 GCF_000004985.1 Naegleria gruberi | reverse complement strand
TTTCATTGCTCATTTCACATTTGATAGCCATTCGTCAACAAATTCAAGGATTTCATTTGGGATATTTTCTTTGAAATGACATCTGTCATAACAGTTCTGATTTTCTTGATTTGAGACTTGTTGGCATAGGATGTCTTTTTAAATTGCAAAGCTTTCATTCTTGTGCTTGCTATCATGAATATTCTAATCTTGTATCCATCCAAACTCTTAAATTCATGATTCAAAGTGATGGTTGAGTGAAATCGTTTCGTCAAAGTTGCCAATTTATCTTTGGTCAATCTGAATCCATTAAATTCTGTATCTGCATGCTGTGGTATCGGAATGTTATTGATCTTCAAGTTTACAATATTATAATTCATTTCCTCTTTGATTGATGGCATAATGTCAGGAGCCGAAACTTCCAATGTTCGATTGAGCACTTTTTCAAACGTTGGTGTATGGTTGACAGTTTTTTTCAATTTTTCCTGCAAGTGAATAGTGTGCTTTGATTCTGTAATTGGTGTCACTAAAGGAGGATAGCTCCCTTGATTAGTGACAGTTGCAAATTCCATATACTTTGATTTTTCATAGCAAAGATATGGTGACTGGATGAGAAAGTATTGTTTTCTAAATTCAAATTGTGGTAATCTGTGCCTCACTTTCCTTCTAGATAGAAATGCGCTTTTTTTGATTGGCATTTTTTTTAATCTTCCAGTTCAAATTGACAGTTTCTAATAATAAATTGAAACCATTTCGTAATGGAGGTATTTTCTGAGATTTAAAGAAATGAAAAGATAGTTTTTCGTTTAGTTTCGTTTGTTGTAATTTCTTATTGAGAACTCAGGAACAAATGCTGTCCTTAATGTTGTTGAGTGGTGAACAATATTCATTTGGCTTGACTTCAATTGATCATTAAGCCTTCGATGAACACATGGTAACTATCGCTGTCACGCGTCAAGAATCTATTTCAAGAAATAATTGTTGACAGAAGAATATTCAAACAAATCACAAAAAAACAAAGCCAACTAACATTCTCCACAAACCACTTCCAAGATTGGCATGTTTGCATACCATCTAATAACTTCCCATGCCACATCACACAAGACAGGATTTATCCGAATCTTGTGATTCATCCAATAATAACAATAACTCTTTCATTCCCTTCTATATGAGGGATGATTTACCAACCAACAGACAATCAAAAGCAAGAGTCAACCAGAGAAGAAGAAGAAAAACCGTTCAAGATGTTCTCCAACAAAAGGTTTCTGCTTCTCCTTCGAATAATAATAATTTGATATCAGCTGCTGCTGGACCTAATATTCAACATCCTTCCTCTAATAATATTAATATTAATAATAATTTGAATAATAGTAATGGAGGTTTCTTGTCATCTCTTCAACAACAACAACAGAATAATAATAATAATAATTATACATCATCAACTAATATTCATCATCAACCTCCGTTGGCTCCCAAACCTCCTCAATTATTAAGTAATAATAATAATACTAATGGAATTCATTCGGTTGCAACAAATACACCACTGAATATTCTACCAAAGACTTTAATGCAACAAACAAAACAAATTAATTCTCATCCTCATCCGCACCAACAACAACATCATCATCATGTACCAATTCTTCCAAAGCAACAACCTTCCATATCACCTCGACCTCCTCCGACTGCGCATGTTAATCCAAATCAATATCCTCTACCATTCCCTCCTTCTCCTCTCACCTACCAACACTACTATCAACAACAACAACAATACGCTCT
>NW_003163209.1:10019-11445 GCF_000004985.1 Naegleria gruberi | reverse complement strand
TTCGATATGCCTCCGAAAGATTCCTCTCCGTATTGCCTCATTCCATTGGTCAATTCACAAGAACTATTTTTAATTTGTAATTTATATATAAAAAAAATTTTTGTAATTTCTAAATCCAAAAGCCTTAATAAGAAGTAAATGACCAAATCAAATCAAATCAAATCGCATTTTCGAGAAGGAGCAGAATCTTCTTGATAACTTCGATATGTGCGCGTTCACATTCAAATTGGTCTCTTGCGCTTAGATTCCCTTAGTAAAAAAAAATGCCACCACCAAAACAAAATCTCTCACGGATGGGATCTCGGCGAATCGATTCAAACAATAATCTTCAAATGCTATCTAATTTTAAACTTCCCTCAACGGCAACGCTTGGATCACTGCCCTCACAATATCATCAGAATAATCGATATGCTGTTTGCGATACTGATTCACAGTGTAGTGATGGAATGAGCATTGCTAGCTCTGAGGAATCATCACCTGTTCCTACCCGACATTCATCACCTTCTAATAATGCAGCTGCAGCAGCCATGAGAAGTAAATATAATGCATCACCTTTGCATAGTAGAACAGGAGGAGGAGTATTGACCATGTCGATGAGTCCTTTGAATAATTTAAATAAGACTCCTCCACCTGGGATATTTATTGAGCAGAAATCATCAGCTGTCTTTTCAAAAACCAAGAACCTTAATACTAGTCCATCAAGCCCAAATACTTCTCCTCATAAGGATTTATCAAGTCCTTCCTTGTACTTTCAACGAAAACAATTATCACCCACACACCATCATCAGAGTCAGTATGTAAAGAAGGGATTGGAATTAGCCTCAGAGGTCTATCAAATAGCCCCAAAAAGAAACCGAAGTTCAAAAACCAGACTAGTCACCAGAAGAACCTCAATGCAAAGCAGCACCCTAACTACAAAGTGAGTGTCCATATGGAATGAGCTGAAGATATTGTTATTATTGTTGTGAAAAGTTCAAGAATGGGAACTATGAAAGAGCCCTATTAAGTAAATTGCGGAGCGATAGAGGAGAAGATATTCTTAATAGATCCTGATGAATAAGATTTTAAGGAAATGCTAGAAATTGAGATCCAACTGTGAAATTTTAGTTGGAATAATTAAACCTAAATTCATTGTTCCAGGCAATTATATTCGAATAAAATTTATGCGAATAAATTCATACTAAATAAATTCGCATGGTTTGGTAATGCGAAATTCATTCTTATGGTCATAACTTCCATAAATAAAGGATATGTTGAGAAAAGNGTGTTTATCATTCTCCTTTTCCAATATTTGAGGAACAACCAATAAGACCAAAACCATCGTTAAAAGTCATATTTTATATGGTGTTAAATATTAGACTCTTTCTTCCTGATTTCAATTCAGGGAGTGTCCAAAATTTGTACAACATTTCCAAACAATCATGAT
>NW_003163209.1:5544-9969 GCF_000004985.1 Naegleria gruberi | reverse complement strand
TGAAGACATTTTCCAAGTTGGTGAAGTACATGTTGAGATATAGTCTATGTACATGAAAATATACATGTACCTAACATCATGATAACCAATAGGGAAATGTTCGGAAGTTATTTTACCTGATGGAATCGACCATGCTGAACAATACTAGATTGAAAGTTTTCCAAATTATCATGTGAATCTGGCAGTGATGATGATTTTAGTGAAAATATTAAATTTCACTAAAATATTACTATTATCAGATTTATTTCCGCAAATATTACTATTATAATGATGATAAATAACAATGATGATGGTTGGTAGTTGTTTCGATGATGATGTACCAACTTGAATTTTTCCAAATAATAAAATTATTTCCAAATCATGATGAAGAATTAAATTCCAAAAATTACTATTAATACTGTTATTTAAATCATGATGAGATGATGTGGTGAAATTCTTGGAGTTAATAGATGTGAAATCACTCCAAGAATCAACAGAGTCGTGATGTACCTGATGTTGTTTCAATATTTTTGAAATATTTTTCCAAGTTCTTGTAGATTCCTAATCACTAAGAATCGGTGTGTCCAAAGATATTTTTTGCATGGAAGAATAATGCGACCGAATATTACTGAATAATTTTTTATACGGGTTTATTTCGTATATAACAGTAACTGTTGAAGAATAACCATTGCAGGCATTATGGAAAGCGTAAGGATGGTAGCCATAACCAATTCCCATACCATAAGTGGCCATGGCTCTATAGAGTCTGGTTGGTGTTTTCTTCATAACGCCACAAGTTCTTACAACTACGAATAGGTGTGTCCAAAGATATTTTTTGCATGTAAGAATGATGCGACCGAATATTACTGAATAATTTTTTATACGGGTTTATTTCGAATAAGTTAAATTGAAATAGGAAGATGTTTAATTGCAAAGTGAAAGAGAATTATCATTTTGAGAACAAGCACCAATCTTACCAATTTGTTGACTATCAAAATTAGTGCATTGTGGACTAATATTACGAGGAGCATACTTAATAGAGGAGAAATCAGTTGAGTTGCATCTATACATTTGTGTATATTCATACATGTCAAAGCAAGAGTCAGTTCTATAAGCAGAAGCACCAACTAACATGTCATTACCTGTTCTTCCACATTGATTATCCTTTGCATTCAAGTGGAGTTGATAATTCAATGTCCACAACAATTTAATTCCATACTTTTCTGAATTGACCACAAAATCAGGCAATTTACCACATCCATACATTTCATTGAGTGAATTACATTGATACAATTCGTAGCTACTATTGTCGACACAATCCTTGCAACCTTTCTTACATAAATTCTTAATGGTGGCTGTTCTAGAATTGCATTCATATTTGGCATAACCATATTCATAACCAGTTCTTTCGAAACATGATCCATTTAGTGGTTGTGATGGATTCAATGGTGAGATAATCTTATTTAAACCAATTGATTGAATAGTTTCTGGTTGACAAGTGGATGAACTGAATGAGATAGAATAGAAGAAATCACCTTCTAGTTCTCTGATACGAGCACATGCACACATACAGGCGCACAATAATAGAAATGTGCATGCAACTAATGTTCTCGGTTGAATTGACTTCATTTTTTTTGATGAGAGAATTAGTCCATTCGAAATCTATGGACTGTTTTTTTAGACCTGTTTTTTACTCCGTATGGGCTCCGAAACAATCTCCTGGAAGTAACTTACAATGAATTAATTAGTGTGAAAAAAGAAAGGATTCGGCATTCTGACCAATTTATTGCGCACCATCAATTTTGTTTACAATTCATTCCACCACTTTGTAAACTTCGAAATCTTCAACTAGGAAATTGAATCCTCCAAAATATTGTCTCTTTTCATCAGGGACTATATTATTAGGGAATTCATCATCAAATACTTGATTAATCTCTCTCTGTGGTAATTTGCACTCTGGTAAAATGTAATCCTGGGTGGCATTGTGTGAACTAGAATAGGTAGATGTATTTGCATCACCACACACCCAAAAGCAATAACCAAATGCAAACAAATACAATGAGCTATATCTGTACAATGCATGAATATTGTGGTCATGCATTAATCTGAAAATATACAATGTATTATCATCAAATCTAAACGTAAATGATTCCTCATCCTTTACATTACTTCCTCTTTGATCAAGTTTCAAAGTTTCTGTCGTATATCCTCCAAATAAATCTCCTCCTTTAGATTTAACAATAATTACAATTTTCCCCTGATCTTCGCAACGTTTACGAAATTCCACCTCTGAAAATCCATCCCTACTCGCTCTAAATATTAATTTTGGACTTCGATGAGTCTTCAATTCTCCTCTAAATAATTGATAATATTGAGTGAAGGAAATCAAAGGACTTTGAAATTTGGCATCATTCCGATAGAAATTAGTGAGTGAACGTGATCCGATGTGATGATCTAGCTTGATCACGACCGATTCTCCGATTGGTTCTTCGTAAAAGTTTGATTTTTGCATTTTTTTTAAAATTGTAAAAAAACTAAAAATACAACAAGTTCAAATTTCATAATAATTTTACAAAAAAGTTCATTTATTGAATTTTTGTAAACTTTAGGGAAGATAGATTGAATTTTTTAAATGATTTGTTTTATTTAAGGATCTACGTTGGCAGATTTGAAAGAACCCAATAATGGAGATTCGACAAGTTTAGTTTCACTTAGTTTTCTTTCTAACATTCGAATTTTAGCTTGCATGTTTAGAATAGTTTTTCCACTTTCTCTATTTTCAACTGCCTTTCTCAAATCTTTAAGGAATGCAATTCTAAACTGTGCTGTGAGTGTCGAATTTGCAGATCCAACAAAAGTTGCAGATAATGGATCTTGAAGTTTCATATTTCTTACACGAATGTCAGCTCCCAAATCAATTAGTTTCGTACAAATATCCTTTCTTCCAAGTTGTGAAGCTACATGAAGTGGCGTATCACCACTCAAATTCTTTTGATTCATCATGACATGAACATCCATGGACGAATCTTCTGACATGTACGAAATGGCAATTTCCAACATTTCAACTCTTCCATAACCAGAAATCCAATGTAACATGTTATTCTTGTTCTTATCTCTCAAATTGGCAAGTTTTTGTCTATCAGAATAGAAATGATTCAAAATCCATTCGAATATTTGATCGCAACCTTGTTTGTTTCCAATAGTTCTGATGGCAAACCAAATTGGTTCGTTCATGGTGATGGTTGTGTTGGTGGATGGGAAGGTTGGTTTGAAATCATAGTTGGAAATGAGTGATCCCAAAAAGTCTAATGTCTTTCGGCTAGTTTCTTGCTTGTCAGTACACAATAACATGCACAAGGTCAGTAAATTGTGAACTTCTTCCCGATCTTCCTTTGCTGCACACGATGTTGATGGACTTGAAACACCGAAACTTGAATCTAATCCATGTCTATTTCCAAATAAAGCCTTATTAACCATTGGATCAGATGCCTCAATTGAGCTACCATTGGAAGATGACATTTTACAAGTGGCATTCATGTTAGCTCCTCGAGAAATCAAGAAGTGAGCAATCTCAAAGTGACCTCTCAATATAGCCAAATGCAAAGCACTTGGAAAATCTCTACGTGATTGAGTTTCTGATTCTCTTGCTTCAACATCAACTTTGACTTCATCAATTAGATATTTGACAACATTGAATGCACCACCGAGAACTGCACTTGTCAATGGATTATGATAATAATTATCTACATGAAGATTAACATCAATATTTGACTTTTCTAGCATTTTCTTGACGAGATGTAATCTGTTATATTTACAGGCATAGTTAATGAGAGAAACTCCTTGGTGGGTGATTCTGGCAAGTTGATCACCAGTGAGACCCATCTTGTCAAAGATGAAATCCATGCACTTGTCGTTTAATTCTTGCTCTTTTTGGACAGTTTCGAATGATTTGGACGAAAGGGAGTTATGAGGTGTACTTGTAATGATTAATTTGAACATTAACAAGTACATGTTCTTCTTACATCTTGGATCGAGATTTTCATGTTGGAGAGAAATGACACTAGATTCGTATTGAGTTTCGTATTCGTCTTGTAATCGAACAAGTTCTCTAAATAATTCTTCACTTTCATTGAAGAAACAGGCTGTGTGAATTGGTTGTAAACCTCTTGAATTGGTTCCAAAAAGGGATTTCTTGACAAGATCTTTGACTGATGGCATTTCTTCTGATTTGAGAGTTTCTAATTTTTGTAAAGATTCGATTAATGATTTGAGGATTTTAGATTCTGCATTTGGAGTTTCACAAAGTAAGTGAACAATATTACCATCATCAAGATAACTTGACAAGCCTTTGATCATTATTGGAAAACATGAATATTCTGTATAAATTTGCAAGTACTGATTATTCGAAAGGTAATACGAAAGTCCACTACAATCATTCTCATCAAA
>NW_003163209.1:0-4679 GCF_000004985.1 Naegleria gruberi | reverse complement strand
AAGATTCCGAAGAGATCAAACCGACAAATTCATAAAAAAATCAAAAAAATTATCTCCATTACTCGATCAACCCACAACCACCCACCAACCTATATATTTTAATATTAACCTAACTTGCTCTCATAAAGAATTTGAGAAAATATATTATTCGGTTAGGAAAGAAGATTATATATTGTACTATTATAAATATTATTGAAACTCTAATATACTAACTTGCATATTGGGATTTATTGTTCGATCTAAATAGACACATATAATTCCTATCAAATATAATACAAACGTTAAATATATTGTAACATACCATTTAAGAAATATTGAATACTATTTAGAAAATGCTTCGTTTTGCAAATCCAATAATAACAATTTCAACTCCTTCGAATTCGCGAACGAATCCAGTCATTCAGTTAGCTCCTGGATCGACTCTTTCGAATAATCAGCCACAAATTTCTAATGAACAAATTGCCATGATCAATGCATTGGGTAATTATACAGGTGAATCTGAGGAGAAATGTCTTCGTTATTTGATCTTTTTTGGTTGGAACTTTGAGTTGGCATATAAGGCAACCGTTTTATTGAGCCAAGAGCTGTGTGAAAGAACCAAATTGTCTAATTTGTTTCTTGCGAGAAGAATTTTAGAAGAAGCACAATTTGATGTGACGTTGTGTCACCAACGAATGGAATTAGTCCTGTATTTGATGAATAGAACTAATTTGGTTCATGTATTTGCCTATGATTGCTTGCAACAATATCAATGGAATATCAACAGTGCTTTACAACGAGTTTTTGAGTTGGCTTCCATGAATAGATTACCTTCTCATGCATTTTCAACAATTCCTAATTTGCAAGTGCAACAACAATCGAATAATAATCAACCAGATTCTGCCAGATCACTGCTTGCTCTTCAAACTGCTTACCATAACCAATCGAGACACAATTTATTTAAATTGTAATTGTAAATTATCAATCAATTGTAAATTATCAAAATATAAAAATGTAAATTACCAAATAAAAAATAATTAACCGTGCAGGAAAGGTTGTAATCAAGAATAGGTTGGTTTCGTTTTGTTTAGGCAATCGAATCTGAATGATGGACCAATAATACATGTTTCCTTCCAACAACTCTCCATTATGGAGTCTACTCTGAATCAAATTGGAAGATATATTCGCCTTAATTCAAAAATTAGGAAAAAAAAAACACAATCACCATGGCTGAATGCTTGGAATCCTTGTTATTAGCAGTGCAATGCTGTGCTGAAGTGGCAACTATTGTGCGGGAAATTGATGAAACAGATGGAGAAAATAGAAAGGAAATTGTTAAACTAAAGGCAAAGAAAATTGGCATACTGTTGGTGGTAATTAGTTCGTGTTTAGTTTGCTTTCTGTTAGGTGTTGGATCGTTGTATTTGGTAGCGACGAGGTTGAGTGAGCAAATAGATGTGCAATATGTTCATAATTGTTGTTTTGCTGTTGGCACGAGTTATTGTTATATGAATTCACATGATTCCAATTATGAATATTGTGAATATAAAGTTTCGTATGCAAAATTGAGTCCAACAATTGTTTCAAATCCAAACCAGTTCAATTCATCATTCATTTCTGAGCAATGTCAGCAAATCATGCCCAGTAACACTCATGCCATCACCACTTTCAATTATTTAAAGAAATTCACACCAAACAATTCAACCATTTGCTATTCGAATGCTGAAGAAACAATATTTACCTTCAATGAGCCAATCCACACTACCACAATCAGCACTACTCAACAAGTGCTATTTTACTTCATCGTGATTTCAGTGTTAGCATTCTGTTTCTTTATGGTAATGGTATTAGTGTTGGGATTTTATTTCGTAGAAAGAAAGAGCGAAAAGAAAGATAAATCTCAATACGAAGAAATAAAGGAGGGAGAAGATAATCTGTAATTGAGGCCTCGAAAACAGTTTTCCACACGAATGATAGTTGAACGATTTCAAAATTGGTGGATGCCAATGATCACTCAATAAACAAATGTACATAGAAATTTTCAATTCCATCCAACTAATATTAAATATCTAGTTATCATATTATTTAATAACTAGATTGCATTTACAAGAACATTGGGTTATAGGCATCTTTGGTTTCTTTTTGCTTTTCTAAAACCTCATTAAGCTTAATTCTGATAGCTTCTCCGGTCTTTTCAAGTTTATCAGTCTTGATAAATAATTCCTCTCCCAACAATTTATCGATTGCATGAACAATAGAAATGATTGGTTTGGTTGACAAAATTTCTTGAGTTAATGAAATTGGTGCAAATAATCCAACAACCACCAAATCAGTGAATGGAGCCTTTCCTAAAACAACAGAACTAATTCCACTTAGCACCATATTATCCTTAATTGGGAAATGGCCATATTTCACCAAAGTATCAGCCATTTCTTGATCATTTGTAATAAAGTAAATGCTATCACTTTGGTCACTAGTATCTTCATTACTAGCAGCTGTTAACAATTTCAATAATTCCTCACGAGAAGGTGGATGAATTGGAGTTTGAATATCTTCATGTGTGTTAATAATAATTGGTGTGAAATTAAATTGCCATACCTTCAACATCTTCTCCTGCAATTAATCTCTTCTTCTTTTCATCCATTGGAATAGCTTCCAAACTAACAATACATTTACATCCATGTCTCTTTCCAAATTCAAACAAAGCATTCACCATTTGATGAGAAACGAATGGATCCTTTCTAATAATAATTTACAAAAATTATTCTCCACATTACAAGAAATACTTACAATTCATATTCACTTGTGAATACAACAATCTTGTTATTACCATATATTCTGACTCCACTTTGTGGTGTGTAATCTATTCATTGTCAAATAATTAATGATGATATTAAACAATTCAATTTGTCATTAATCCAAATTGTAAACTACATACTATTAATCAAACAAACAGGTGGAAATACCTCACTGATCACATCTCCAATCAATCTATCATTCCATAAAATCATCAAATCATCATCCATATATTAATCATCATCAATTAAAAACCTACGGAAGATCCAATTGTTCAACCACATATCCAGCAGCAGTCGAAATTGTAGTTGCCCCACTCGGAAAGCCTTCAATTAATACAGCACCCTATTTACAAGATTCTCAATCGTCATCATCATCATCAATTCATCAATTCGATCAAAAAATTACAAACCTTGAGATCAAACTCTCCAAATTCTCTCACGATCAAATTCTTCTCCGCACTCCCATAGGTAAAAGTACGAGAGATTTGATAGCGTTGGGAGGAAATCTTCTTTCCGAGGCCAGCCTTTTGATTTTCTGCCATTTTTTTTGGTTAGTATTTTAGCGAGAAATCCTTTTTTGGTCCTGATTTCAGTTTGGAAAATTCAAAACGTACGAGAATGGAAAATTAGGTTTTTTGTAAACAAATATTTTATTTATTTAGACATTACTTGAATAAAAATTAAAAGATGATTTGAAAAACTATATTTTATGGATATATGAGTTTCGAATATTTTACAAATTGAAAGATAATCTTTCCCATTCACCAACAGCACTTCTATTGACAACAATATCTCCACTTGGTTCCACACAAACATAGGTATTATGTTCAGATTTCAATGCAATAGCTCCATTTCCATGCAATTCAACACTAAATTGTTCCCAAGGTCCAACAGCATCACGATTAGCAACCAACAAACCACTTGGTTCAGCACACATCAATTTACCATGAGCAGATCTGAATGCATTCTTTCCAGCTCCATGATGTTCAACAGTGAATTGTTCCCAAGGACCAACTGCATCACGATTGGCAACCATTGAATGATTTGATTCAGCACACAACAATTTACCATGATGATGTCTCAATGAAATGCTCTGATTTGGAGCCAATGAAAATTGGAACTGTTCCCAAGGTCCCAAAGCATCTCTATTAGCAATAACTAATCCAGATGGTTCAGCACACAAGAATTTACCATGAGCTGATTTGAATGCCACTTGATTTCCAGATTGAACCAATGAGAAAGTTTCCCACGGACCCAAAGCATCTCTATTGGCAATAATTTCACCACTTGGTTCAGCACACATGAATTTTCCATGAGCTGATTTGAATGCATAATCATTTCCAGATATATGAATCAAAGTCATTGCTTCCCAAGCTCCACTGGCATCACGATTGGCAACAACTTGACCACTTGGTTCAATACAGAAATATTTGGAATGGCAAGATCTGAGATTGGCCAATAGGGAACGATGTTTGGCTGAGTGGACAGTGTAGGATCCATGTGGACCAGAATAATTGGTTCCTGGATAGGACATGCCACCTCCAGTGACGAAAAGATAGACATTGATAAAGTCGGAGAGGGAAATGGACTTGCTCTTGGCATGATCAACGAGTTTAAATAAGAATCTAATGAAATTTTGATTATTCGAAAGTAAACTATTTCTGTACTTACTTGATTTCTTCCTTGGCGAGACCAATATCTTGAGCAGCTTTCTTCCATTCCTTCTTATTCAGGGAATTGGAGTGATCCTTGTCGTATTGTTGGAAAGTAGATTGTGCTTGAGAGATGAGTTGTTGATCTTGACCATGTTGAGGCTAAAGTAGAGTAAACTAGACGAAACTATGAGAATGCGTTACTTACAATTTGGAAACCAGAAGGTGCCCATGATGGTTGTGTCCTTGA
>NW_003163210.1:17218-18311 GCF_000004985.1 Naegleria gruberi | reverse complement strand
CAACCCAACCCAACCCAAACCCAAACCCAAACCCAAACCCAAACCCAAACCCAAACCCAAACCCAAACCCAAACCCAAACCCAAACCCAAACCCAAACCCAAACCCAAACCCAAACCCAAACCCAAACCCAAACCCAAACCCAAACCCAAACCCAAACCCAAACCCAAACCCAAACCCAAACCCAAACCCAAACCCAAACCCAAACCCAAACCCAAACCCAAACCCAAACCCAAACCCAAACCCAAACCCAAACCCAAACCCAAACCCAAACCCAAACCCAACCTAGCCCACTGGATAGCTGAGATTGTAACCTATTTAATGATGTATATCATTGATTATGTATTTCAATAATAATGAAGATCCAATGAGTACGAAACGATAACCAAACCCAACAAAGAATATCGAAATCTTTACCACTTTCCAAATAACAATGCAAACAACAAATACACCAAATCTCGATATCTAGATAGAAAGTATATACTTTTTTTAAAACTTTACTGAAAAACCTTTCCAAAAGCCCAAGATTCACTTAAAGACTCTATATTAGATCATAAAGACCATGGTGCCACCGAAGTAACAAATCAAAACAACTCTAATCCAAACCCAATTCTTCTAAACCCAACGTTCAAACCCTAGCCCAAAATTATAAACTTATTCAAATATCATTAAATTTTATATCATTCGATAGGAAATGATGAGTAGAACAACGTGGTATATTTAGTTTTTCAATTTATAAAATATTAACTTTGTAAATAATATCAGATTAAAATTTCAAATATACAACTATAGGAAGAATGATAATTTCAAAATCCTTTAATGAGATTATATAGTCTATATCATCGTTAACAACATTCATAATCACTTTCATATAAAATTTCAAAAGTTCATGTCTGTAGGTATAAAAGTATCAAGTGAAAAGGGAAGTTGTGAGGTACAATAGGTCAACTATAACTTTTGAGTTTCTCATCTAAACATATTGAATCCTGCCATGAAAATGTTCCATTTGATGAGTATACATCGAATATCAAATTTATTTTAACTTTCATATTTAAAGATTTCTTCCCTCAACCATCATACGGTCAACTATGTTGA
>NW_003163210.1:9214-13771 GCF_000004985.1 Naegleria gruberi | reverse complement strand
CTTTTCATCTTGTTATATTTATAGAGATGGTATCCAACAGAGTCAGTTCACAATGTTAAATATTGAAACTCATTCTATATGATATGTTTGATGTATGGAACGGGTTTTTATTGATTGTAATCAGTTTGAAATAATTTGATGAAATTGACACGGTCTAGTCACCATTACATGACAAATAGACCATAGTTTACATTCCATCTCAGTCATTTCAACGAGTTATTGGTTAATTCCGCCACCATTATGTTTCTCAAACGTTCTACTACAGTTTATATTTCAAGAGTGATTTTTGTGTAGATTATTATAATCGTAATAGCATACAATACCAATAAAACTCAATAGAAGAGTTAATTCATCTCATTTTCAAATAGATTATTCAATATAGAACACATCTAGATAGTTTCCAGATCATAAAAGTCAAGATACTATATATGGTCTTTGATTAAATTTAAAAATAGACTGCCGTTAATTACTGGAATATTAATTCAAAGCTTGATGATCAAGCTATTGATTGAAATCAAACCGATTATTGAATATTGATCATTGAATTGGTGAATAATCACTTGAATCATGCTACATATTTCAGATTGCATGCAAATCAACCTGATTCAATCTACAAAGGTTGGTAGTTGCACCACTTCGTGGCGAAACTACCCAACCACTATGAATCAACATGTGATTCACTTCCATTCAACTCAATTTGACCGTTATAATCAATAAATCAATGAAATGTTCCTTTATTAGCAATACCTATTCAATCTAATGAGTAGATTCACGTCCCAAACATTTGAATTCTCAAAGTCCATAATTCAAAAGTTAGTACTGACCTGACCTTTAAATATCTATCAATATAAGAAATGAAACCATCAAATTAACATCATTAATAGATGATAAGAAATATAATCAATGATATGAATCTTCACTAAGTAATCTCTTAAATAACCCAAATAAATCAACTCTGAATCCTAACCAAACCCCATTGACAAAAAGGTAACATTCTTACATGTCATGAATGGTACTAATCAACACCAATTCAATATTACCATGTTATAATCATCAAATACTCTCATCGAATCAATTTTGGAATGATTTTAATATCATCTTAGATAGTTATCATATGACAAAGTTACTACCTTAGTGAACAACCCACGTCATTAATAAATGTTAAAATTGAAATATTACAATCATATATTCATATATATATCAATTATAGTGTATAATATCATTTTTATAGTATAAAATCAATTATTGGTATGATGGCAATATTTCAATTAAACATTGACATTACAACATTTCCCAAATTGGAAATATAGATTATAACATCATGATATTCAACATTTAGTGATAAAGTACAGCGATGACATATTTTATCCAATAAAATATTCATATCCCTTTAAAAGTGTTAATCACATCGAAAGCTCCCCTATTGCCATCCAAGTTGACTTCCAAAAGTCTCATAATGGATCCAATCATGATTTTTTCAGTGAATTATGATTACCATTCATATTCACTACTTGTATTTATCAGTATTATTAAATTTTATTGTGTTTCCATATTATAGGTCAACATCTTGGTCAATTAATCATTTACTAGTAGAAAAGCTACAAGGAAATGTTTCTCTCTAGTCACCACCCAATAACCTCCTCTTCATGAAGAAGAGTTCCAAATCTTGAGATTGTTCACTTTCAATATGTTGAACCACTTTCCCATTCTTCTATCAAGTGTTGTCACAATAAGAAGCTTCTGATTCGTGTCAATACTCTTTATAAAAATTCAATAATAAACAATTTCAAAATCTTAAATCAATAAGAGATTGGAGTAAGAGGTATCCGAGGTTCCGATAACCAAACCCTTCAATTTATAAAATATTAACTTTGTAAATAATGTCAGATTAAAATTTGTAAAATGAAACTATAGGAAGAATGTTAATTTCAAAATCCTTTAATGAGATTATATAGTCTATATCATCATTAATAACATTCATAATCACTTTCATATCAAATTATAAAAGTTCAAGTCTGTAGATATAAAAGTATCAAGTGAAAAGGGAAGTTGTGAGGTAAAAGAGGTCAACGATAACTTTTGAGTTTCTCATCAAAACATATTGAATCCTAATATGAAAATGTTCCATTTGATGAGTAAACATCGAATATCAAATTTATTTTAACTTTAATATTTAAAGATTTCTTCCCTCAATCACACATGGCTAACATGCCATCTGATAAACTATGGACACGGATGAATTTCTGGAAAATGACCACTTTATGAAACATTACCATCATGTTCCACATCTCCGATAATGTATATAATTCAGTTTTTAGACGTTTTGGTGAACATTCCATCTTTCAGTAAGGTAAAGAGTGATTTATCAAGGTTGACTTGGGAAGATCAGGAGGAAATCTTGAATACAGAAAACCACATCCTCAATCTACAAAATACATATCAATCGATTGGAAATCATTAGTACATCTCGAAAATATCATTTATTTTATGTTTTGAAATCTCTCCTTGACCTCTTTTAGTCAATTAAGACCATTAAGGATGAGACTTTAGGAAAAGTTACCAATCTCAAAATAAATGATAATATCGTGTTCTACATCTCAAATAAAGTGGACTTTCATCAAATTATATAATTTCATTTCAAGAAATGCATCCGTTAGATAGTACATGGTGATATTTCATTGAAGAAATCTGAAGGATATAGAATCAACTCCAATTTCAATGAAATTGATATCATAATATGTAGACACTCTAATTAGCATATAATATCAATTTCATGAATATTGGCTCAGTAGATATTGAGTTGTCAACTCTATCACTATACTATAGAACTTTGACATAAAATCAAAGATTATGCTCTAAATCACTTATTTTATATGCAATTAGTCTAGAATTGATAATACACATTCAATACATCATTTATATACATCTATACACGTTTTGAAACAATTCATGATACTTTCATTCAGTCAATCAGTAAATATTTAATGTCAATAGTGCTTATATCCAAGTGTACACACTGTCTCAATGAAAGTATATCCAACCATCACGTAACTTTACCAGATACATTTAGTCACACTTATATACAACTGGTATCAATTTTAGTGTTTTAGAATTGAATTCAATATGATAATAATAACAATCTGTCAAATTGTCACATTTCAACATATAGAATATACTCCATCTCATTCATTTTTCAAAATGTCAAACAAGTATCAAATATGAATACACTCCTCTTGATGAGGAGAACAATCTGAGAAAGTTTTATATTCATGGCTCAATATCTTCAAGTCAACTAAGGAACATCTAAGGTAATCAATAGGGAAGAATCTTAATTTCAAAATTAAATTTTACCATCATATCAAAATCATTGAATAATGAATTAATTATACAAGAATAATACATTCAATTGTTATATTCATGTCAGTAATCAGTGAAGGTGACACTTCTTTAACCTTAGTATGCACATCTCAATATGTAGACAGTCAATTCCACTGAAACTTGATATACAACCTATTTAGATGATATAATGATGACTCTTCATAGTAACATGAATGTGAAATTGAATGTTGACACTTTTCATATTGTTATATTTATAGAGCTGGTATCCAACAGAGTCAGTTCACAATATTAAATATTGAAACTCATTCTATATGGTATATTTGATGTATAGAGTGGTTTTTTTATTGAATGTTATCAGTTTGAAATAATTTGATGAAATTGACACTGTCTAGTCACCGTTACATAACAAATAGACCATAGTTTACATTCCATCTCAGTCATTTCAACGAGTTATTGATTAATTCCACCACCATTATGTTTCTCATACATTGTAATACAGTTTATATTTCAAGTGTGATTTCTGTGTAGATTATTATAATCGTAAAACCATGAAATACCAATAAAACTCAATAGAAGAGTTAATTCTTCTCATTTTCAAATAGATTATTCAAAAAAGAACACATCTAGATAGTTGCCAGATCATGAAAGTCAAGATACTATATATGGTCTTTGGTCAAATTTAAAAATAGACTGCCGTTGATTACTGGAATCTTGATTCAAAGCTTGTTGATCAAGCTATTGATTCAAATCAAACCGATTATTGAATATTGGTCATTGAATTGGAGAATAATCACTCTCTTGATAATGCTACATATTGGAGAGATGCAAATCAACCTGATTCAATCTACAAAGGTTTGTACGTGGCGAAACTACCATTCCACGATGAATCAACATTAGATTCACTTCCATTCAACTCAATTTGACCGTTATAATCAATAAATCAATGAAATGTTACTTTATTAGCAATACCTATTCAATCTAATGAGTAGATTCACGTCCCAAACATTTGACTTCTAAAAGTCCATAATTCAAAAGTTAGTACTGACCTGACCTTTAAATATCTATCAATACAAGAAATGAAACCATCAAATTTACATCATTTATAGATGATAAGAAATATAATCAATGATATAAATCTTCACTAAGTAATCTCTTAAATAACCCAAATAAATCAACTCTGAATCCTAACAAGAGCCTGGATGATTGGATAATTTTTCG
>NW_003163210.1:3023-6922 GCF_000004985.1 Naegleria gruberi | reverse complement strand
AAACCTTTTGTTGTTTATAATATGTGAAACCTGTTGACAGAAAAAAATGAAATACAAAAAGTCTACTAATAAAGAGTTCTTACCAAGAAATCACCGAAAATATCATGTAAAATGAAGAATGGAAAATCACTTTTAAGGGGTAAATAAATGTAATCTGAACAGATAAATGAATTTGCGAGGAATTATGATGAAAAGGATGTAGTGAGAATGGGATTTGATAAAGACAGGATGTGTAAAAAACATGAGGAGGAGCATGATGAAGAATAAAAGGGAAATGATTTTTCTAACATAGATAAATATAATTTTTGTTCACATATATATATATATATATATATATATATTCACCCAATAATTTATCAAAAAAATAAAATACAAAAAATCAATTCTCATATAACAACAAAATAAATTGTGAATATGTACAAAAATTATATTCAAACTCGAATTTAGATCGAGAAACACACTAAACCACCAAACGGTACTACTAAGAAAATGGTGTTTTATATCCCAAACTGAACATTCACATCAGACACACGAGAGGCTTCCTTCTTGGTCACACCACTCCAGATTGGTTATCTGTGCGACTGTTGTCAGATATGTTTGATACAATTCTTGTACTCTCTATCCGAGCTACGAAAAAGGAGGCTCTTCTTGTCTATTGTGAAATACTAAAACAAATGGATAAGTTTGATATGCCTTTGGTTGATACAGTGACAGAATTAACAATCCTAAATCACAACTTCAAAGAAAGCGTTAAAAATATTGTAAGCCCACTTAGTGATGAGGAAATTGCACAAATTTTAACTACCGATCCATTCTTTTTCTTGTATCAATTCTCAACAAAAACAAATATTGATCCAATGTACATAACGGGAATGGATTTCATTGAGTTCTTCCAAACTATTGAGTCTGAGTTCAATGATATTTTCAGCTTAGCAAACACTTGTGCCAATAGGTCAGACAAAGTCAGAGGATTGATGATGTTTGCCCAATTAGCGCAACTTGCCGGAGGCAATACGCCACCACAGACCCTGGACGACTTTGTGGTGTTAGCAACAGAGGCAAAAAGTTTGTTGTAAAATAGTAAAAATGGTTGCTAAAGATAACGACAAGTGTGGCCGGAAAGATTTCTGGCTGGGGTATTCCAGGAAAGAGTTTCCTAAAGAAATCTTTCCTGGAAAATCCAGTAAAGCAAAATAAAAATGGAAGCAATACTTCCTTAATTGTTTTGAGTCCGAAGCTAATTGCACAGTTTTGAACCTCAAAGACATCGAAAGAATATTCACAGCGACCTCAACAAAGAAGTATCTTGCATTCATAAAAAATATCAATTTTATGAGTAGCTTATTTTCGGAGTGGTTCTTCATCTTCCCACTCCAAGAATTGAACCTCATCATCTATACATCATCTATACATCATCAATATAATAGTAAAAATAGTAGTTTTATGTGGAAGTTTATCGTTATGGAATTAGATAGTAATTTTGATATTGGAAAAATTCAAGTTGGTGAATCATCATCAGAACACACACCAACCATCATCATTAATTTTTACCATCATTATAACAATAGTATTTGTAGACTTTAATTTGAGAATAGTATTATTTTGACAAAAGTTATTTTTCACTAATTGGCCAATATCTTCCGATGTACTGGACCATTATCAGAAATTCAAATGTGGGATTATTTGTAATAGTATATAGCAATACATATTCGAGTTTCATAGATTGGAATTTTGTTTTCATCAAGATAGGTACATGTATATATTCAAAATATACATTGACCATATTTCAACATGTACTTCATCATCAACCAAACTTTCTTCGAATAGTACCATTCAAATACTTCATCAACAACACTCCGAATAATAGTTTTTGGATATTTGGATGAATCAATATTGTTTACTGGAATTTCCAGGAAACATTTTTCAGCGAAACTCTTTCCTGTGGAAAGACCGAGTCACTTAATGAGAGTGTTTGTGGTAATTGTTTTGGGATATCCACATTCGATATTTGTAATTTAATTGGAATAGTAATTGGAATAACAGTGTCTTTTGTCACAATTTGAATATTTGAAAAGAGCTCATCGTGATAAATATAAATAATTTCTACATTTCCACTTTCAGGAAATTCATAAGTCTTCTTGGTTGATGGGACATTAGTCCAATGTAAAAGATAAGTTTGAGTATGCTGTTCTTTTGAACAATTTTCTTGATAATGATAAACCTACCTTAAATGAATCAATTCATTACATTGTTACATAATCTGAAATACTTAAACTGCTGCGACCTCTTTGATTATTAAATGTTGAGTGATATTATACTTACAAAAGAGTTCCACTCCTTTATCATGGTCACTTTACTGTTATTGTTATATTATTGTTATTAGAAAATTGTTCAAGAAAACCTTCATTCAGATTGAAATAAATCTACACTTTACCAATTAAAATAGATCGTTTAAATTCTGATATATTAGTCATGATGATATTCTCATTTACTACTTACAGTGTGTTATTATTGAAGAGATGTATTTCTGAAAAGAGAACAAGTCTTAATAATTAATTAATCATGATACTAACATTTAAGCAATTGAGAGTGGTATTTGTGCAACAATGAGGGTACAAACGTGTCGTCAAAGTTAGCAAGCAAAAAACACCAGGACCTTTGATAGCAGAGTTGCAACTTCCTACCCTCTGTGGTTTGATCTGATTCGGAAGCTGTTCTTGTTTTTGTTGTTGATGATGATAAATCGTCCTGTTAACCAACTATAATAATGATGATGATGATCGGAATATCACAGCCTTAAATAAATACGTACTAGTCGATTCATCCAATTCATATTAGTTCAAAACTACATCGATTTTAAGGTAAAAATAGCCTTTTATTTTACAAAGGGAATTGGCGGGACCTGACAACACTCTTAAATCTATTAAGGCCACTTGTCCCAACCTGCCAGCTGGCAACTACCAAGAAGTGTCGGAATTGTATTTGGCAATGCTGCAATCTCCACACTTTATCATCTGTTGATAATGGTCATTTTGAGGATGATGAATGTTTGGATGAAGAGTGTGGCAAAGCATAACCTTCATAAATTGGAACAGTGGCAGGCACCATCACCAGAGTCCAAAACAACACCAGTAGTTCAACTAGAAGCATACAAGGTTGGACAGGCTTGTGATCGGAACCAGAACTTGATATGAACAAAGCTTTACCAATCAAAAAAAAATGAAACAACTTGTCAAGCTTGGTGTTTTAACACACAAATTGATAAAACCACAGCTCTTCAGTTCATCATCATTGGCTCGTTTTTCATCAAGTAAATTCACTTTAAATACACTTCAAAGTGAAAGATTGGAAATTGTAAAAAAAGATGGAGATGAATTATTGATCAATTATGAAAAATTTCCGGAGAGTGAATATGATAAAATTTTAAATGATGAAGAGTTAATTGAAACAAGTTTGAAAAATTCTAGTGATTACAATATTAAAATGTTAACTTATCAATTAATTAAATATCAATCCAAACTATTGACCAGTAACAGCAATATTATGAAAATTATACTTTCTAGAAATGGAAATTTATTGAAATATTTTCCAAATTATCAAAATGATAGAGAATTAGTTAAAATAGCATTGCAAAGTAATGTTCAAGCATTTGAATTTGCATCACAAGAATTGAGATCTGACATTGAATTGTGTAATATGGCACTTTCTATAAATGGATCATTGATGAAATACGTTACAAATGAAGACGTTAAGAATAACAAGGGTATAGCACTGAATTCAATTAAAAATTCAGAAACATCATTTAGATATTTATCTGAAAATTTAAAATCTAATTTGGAATTTTGCAAAATTGCCTTGAAAAGTAATTATAGAATATTTCCATATNTACCATATGAATT
>NW_003163210.1:0-2693 GCF_000004985.1 Naegleria gruberi | reverse complement strand
CCCCACCGTTATGTTTCTCATACATTGTAATACAGTTTATATTTCAAGTGTGATTTCTGTGTAGATTATTATAATCGAAATACCTTGCAATACCAATAAAACTCAATAGAAGAGTTAATTCTTCTCATTTTCAAATATATTATTCAATATAGAACACATCTAGATAGTTTCATAAAAGTCTAGATACTATATATGGTCTTTGATTAAATTTAAAAATAGACTGCCGTTGATTACTGGAATATTAAATCAAAGCTTGATGATCAAGCTATTGATTGAAATCAAACCGATTATTGAATATTGATCATTGAATTGGTGAACAATCACACTCTTGATAATGCTATATTTCATATTGCATGAAAATCAACCTGATTCAATCTACAAAGGTTGGTAGTTGCACCACTTCGTGGCGAAACTACCCATCCACGATGAATCAACATTAGATTCACTTCCATTCAACTCAATTTGACCGTTATAATCAATAAATCAATGAAATGTTCTTTTATTAGCAAAACCTATTCAATCTAATGAGTAGATTCACGTCCCAAACATTTGACTTCTCAAAGTCCATAATTCAAAAGTTAGTACTGACCTGACCTTTAAATATCTATCAATACAAGAAATGAAACCATCAAATTTACATCATTTATAGACGATAAGAAATATAATCAATGATATGAATCTTCACTAAGTAATCTCTTAAATAACCCAAATAAATCAACTCTGAATCCTAACCAAACCCAATTAGAATGCCTATCCTATAGTTTAATAAATATTCTCGAAATTCTATTTATTTATGTACACTATTTACAAAAATGCAAAATTACTTTCTCAAATTTCTGGAATAGGCCTTTGCCACCTTTTCCATTGTTGGTGCTTTGTAGTAAACACCTCCATAATCATCAAATGAATCGCTCTCTGCCTCACAATCATCATTTCTAGTCATGACATTCTGAGCTGAAACAAAATCATCACATTGCATATCAGATAAGGTTGAATATTGCATCAAATTCTTAGTTCTGGTTGAGGCAATTTCAAAGGTTTTAACTTGGGCAACCTTTTCAGAGGATGTTTCATTGTGAATAAGTTTAAGTAAATCATCCATTCCCAAATTATTGACCTTCTCTTCTCCCAATTCTTTAATTTTCTTTGCAACAAGATTGTCCATATCTTCATCTTCCACACAACCATTAATCACCAAATTTGGAATCTTATTAGCATCTGTTAAGAGTAAACATTTACCATCAGTTTTAGTTGTCAAAAAATCCATAAACAAGGTCAATTGTTGATCATCCTTTGCTCTTTCACACAAAATTCCATAAAAGACAACATTCTTCTCCTGGAGAGCAGATCCCAATTTGATCCAATCAATAACATTTCATTCCATGTGGAGGAGCATCAGCAACCCAAACAACAATCTTCTTTCCCTTCTTATTAAATGGCATTTCATTAATGACATAGAGAGCTGATGCCAAAGCTTCTGGATGATCACCTCCACCTTGAGCTGACATTGTATTGATATAACCCTTTGCCTTATTTAAATCCTTTGTAAATGGGAATTCCTTAACTGCATAATCATCAGTGTGATCTCTATAACTGACAGCTGAAAATCTCAAATCAGATTGAAACTTTTCATGAAGTGTTGAGATGATAGTAGTGACAGTTCGTTTGGCAACTTCAATTTCACCAGACATTGATCCAGTACAATCCATTACAATAACCAAATCGACAAAATTTTCACTGTGGTCAACCAATTCTTGATCATAACCTTCTTCTTCCAAATGTTTAGCACGAATCCAAGCACCTGTTGTTTGGGAATTGCTTGTTGTGTTTGAGACAAATGCATCACCATCTAAAATTGTCAATTCATCCATTCTTCTTTCTAATTTTTCTTCAACTGGCAACATTTCGTCACAAAAATCATCATCACAATTGTTTAAATCAGAAGGAATGTAGAGATCCATTATTTTGATATGGTAGGTTATAATTAAAGTTTCTGTTTTTTTTGATTTTGTTTGGATACGAACTGAACGGAGGTTTGATTTAAACTTGTGGAGAATAGCAAGTTCATTGTTCGAAAGTTACTACCTCTTTCATTTGTTTCATTGCAATTACGAAGAGTTCCAATGCACAGGGAAATGAAGTTTGCAATTCTAGAATAAACTTTGAATTAGTGTAATTTAGAATAATAAAGACCAGGTTTATTGTCTCTTGTTTAAATTGCAAATTATTATCAACTCAAACACTGAACCGAAACTTAACATAGCTCATTTCTTTACCGATGGTTACTACGAGTGAACATGGATAAAAGAAGATTGTCAAACTTCCAAAATTCACAATAAACAGAACATTGGCAGTTACAACTTTACAAAAGAGTTTCATTTTGTGAGGAATTTATTAAAACGAGATGGATTTTGAATATTTTGGAGATTACAGAATGACGTACTAAAATTATTAGAAATGCAAAGTGACATCACTCAAAGTCATGGCTCCATTGTGCACAGCAAATCTCCGTAAATAATTTTCCATTTCAATTATTCCTTTTTGAATTCCTTCTCTACACATAATCATTCCACAATATAAATCATTTCCTTTCATTACTGCCAAATCTACAATTTCATCTGGTTTTCTTCCGAAATCTCCAATTAATTCATGAGCATTAAATAATGGAACGAATGTGAGGTGTTCAGTCTTTC
>NW_003163211.1:17134-18323 GCF_000004985.1 Naegleria gruberi | reverse complement strand
TTCAAATGCATTTAATGAATTATATCAAATTGTTTAATTGATTCTTTTAATTTTAAACAAATTTCTTCTTCTTGATTAAAATTCATTAAATAAAATAAAATTGAATATGGAATTTGTTTATCATTTAAATTTATATTTATAATATTATCATAATAATATTCATCATTATCTTGTTGTTGTTGTTGTTGTTGATTATTATTATTATTATTATTATTAGATAATTTCAATTCATTCATATTTAAAAATGTAATTAATTTAGTATATAATTGATTATTTGTATTTTTAAATATTTTAATTAAATCATTCTTTTTATCATGAATTAATGGTGAATGAATAAATTTATATACAAATACTCTATATAAATAATTATATCCATCAATATTATTATTATTATTACTATTACCACTATTGTTATTTAAATGATCAATACAATATAACATGAAATTAGTAAATATATTCTGTTGATTATTGTGTTGATTATTAAATTTAATAAATTCTTGATACTTGTTTAAATGTAAAGTAGTATTATCAGTAATATATTTAATAATAAAATTAACTAATTGTAAACTAGATTTATCATTAAAGAAAGTCATCATAAACCAATGCATACAATCATACTTGTTAATAAACATCATTACATCACTTGATTCTTTATCTTTTGTAAAAATGTTTGTAAATAAATTAGCTTTTTTAATATAATTAGTTGAATGTATTGTACCTTCACATATAGCTAAATAATCAATACCTAATATCATATCTATTAATATATTACCTGAATTTGTTGAAATGACTAAATTAGGTAATATATCATGATAAAATGATAAATTCATTTCAGATAATAAATCAATATAATTAGAAACTAAATCAACATGATAATTATCATCATCATTCATTTGATTAGATGAATTAGATTTAGTATATTTAATAATAATTTGTGAAATCATTGGAAGTAAAACACCAATATTATTATTACCTGTTTGATCAGGATAATATTTAATATAATATTTAAACATGTTAATAATATTATCTAATAATAAAGATGAAGGTGTTACATTTGAACAATTAATAATTCTATTTAAACAAATATCTTTAATAAATAAAGATGGTTGAATTGGAAATCTCTTTCTAAATTCTAAAATTAATTCCTTTTCAAATTGTTTAATTAATGTTATATCAATTATATTATTAG
>NW_003163211.1:11255-15801 GCF_000004985.1 Naegleria gruberi | reverse complement strand
AAATATGGTAATACTAAATTAATAAATTGATTTGCTCTTAATAAAATTGGTGATTTTTCATTATTAAAATCTTGTGGTAAAATATATCTCATCATGTATAAAATTACTGTAAATAATTTAACTTGTAATAAAAGTGAAATCTTTTCACCATATTCATTTCCTTTTTTAGGTAATTCTTCAAAATATATTTAAATATATTTGATAAAATAATAAAGAATTGATCATTATAATATAATTGATAAATATAACATTTGTTATCTTTAAATGGAATGAATTTCAATTCATTATTTGATTTATCATATAAATATTTAAATTGTTTGTAAAAATATGAACTTGTTAAATCACTTGATGAAAATTTATCAACAAATACAGGATGAGGTATTGTTGGATATTGATAAACTTGTATTAAATTATATTTAGTATCATCATTTAAATTTTCAATATTTTCTAAAATTATTCTTTCACTTTCATCAATAAATATTTGTAAACCTTTTTGTAATTTACTTGGTTCTAAATTTGTTAATAAATCAAATGCAACAAAAAAGGCTGGAAGTGGTTTTTCAAACTTTTGTTTAAGTTGTTGAAAATTTGCTTGTTGTTGTTGTTGATGTTGATGACGTTGTTGTTTTTTAGATAATTGATTTTGAGGTTGTTTTTGTTTTTGCTTTTTAGCAGACTTTGTTTGTTTAGAAGTATTTGATGCTTGTGTTGGAGTGTTAGCAATAGTTGAAGGCTGAGAAACATTTTCAGTATTATTATTATCTGTTGTTATTGTTGCAGATTCCTCAGTGGTTGAACCACTTGTAGTAGAAGCCTTCTTCTTTTTCTTCTTCTTCTTCTTTTTAGCAGCAGCAGGTTGTTCTGTCGATGCTGATACTGTTGTTGTTACTGATGACTCTGTATTAAGTGGTGGAGGTGGTGTAATAGTAGTACTACTATCATTACCTTCCACTTCCTTATTTTCACTTTCCACAACTGATGATGATGAGGCTTCTTGTTGATTTTGTTGTTTAGCCTTCTTTTTAGGTTGTGGTGGTGGTTGTTTTGGTTTTTTCTGCTTTGGTTGTTGTTTTGGAGCAGATTGTTGAGGAGTAGTAGTAGAAACAACACTTTCTCCCTCTTGTGGTTGTTGTTGATTATTAGGTTGTTGTTGTGGTTGCTTTTGTTTTGGCTTTTTCTGTTTTGGTTGTTGTTTAGGAGCATTTGGTTGCTTTGTTTCTTCTACAACTTGATTAGAAGAAGTGGTAGTAGTAGCAGCAACTGGAGCTTCGGATTGTTCTCCTCCATTAGATTGTTGTTGTTGAGTATTCTTCTTCTTTTTAGCCATTTCCGATTGTTATGTTATTATTTCCTCTCTCCTTGAAAATTAAAAAGCAAAACAAGTTCAAATTATTTTTGCTAATTTTTTTCAAACATTCATTTCTTTGCTTCACTAAAACTTTTGAAAGGTATTTTCACTCACTTCTAGAAGATATCAATATCTTCATCAATACTATATCACTTCAAAGCTATGGATAACCTTTCAACTTTTATCTAATTGTGTATAATAATAATAGATAAATAAATTACAATTTTATTCTATCATAAATGAAAATGATTAAACCCAATATAACAAACAAGTAAGAAACAAAATATTTGATAAAGTGACTGACATAGGTTGGTAAAATATTATATGGAAATGGTAATTTAGTATCATCTTTCTTATTTAATTTTCTCAATTCTTCATTTGCTTGATCCATACAGTCATTTGCTTGTTCAATATTATTTTCAAACATGTTCATTAATTCACCTTGTTCTTCTACTTTGGATTCAAAGGCTGTTAATAATTCACTGATTTGAATTGCTGTTATTTCTGTATCTTGTGCATCTTGTAAATCTGTTGATGATGATAATTGTTTCATTAATTCTTGTTGTATTATAAAATCATTTCTATTTTCATTAGTTATTTCTTCTTCCTCTAAAGTATTATTTTCATTTTCATTAAATAATAAATGTGATTGATTATTTTTTGTAAACTTTTTTCTATCTTTAAGATTTTGAGTGAATGATAATAAATGTTTACAATGATTAAGTGAATGATTTAAAAATTGTATAATTGATTTATAATGTAATTGTTGATGATATTGATCAGATGAATATTTAGATTGATCAATAATACTTTTTAATAAATTTAAATGATTACTACTTTCAAATATTTGTTTATCAATTTCATCATAATATATTTCATTCATATCATTATTATTAGATTCTCTTAATAAATGTGAAATAAATGATTGTATTTCATATTCTATATTTTGTATTTCATTACGAATACTAATAACTGATTGCATAAATGTTGATGTTGATGATTTAATTCTTGTTATATTCTTCTTATTATTGGATTGATTAGCAAGTGATGATGATTGGTTTTTATCTTCATGTTGTTGTTGTTGTTGTTGTTCTATTAATGATTGTATTAAATTAGTTTTATCTAATACTACATTTTTATTTACAATTGATAAACATTCCGATGATGTTATTGTTGTTGTTGATGATGAAACATTTTCGGAAAGGCTAGTTGTTGTTGAAGGTGAAGTATTTTCTTGTTGAGTCATTTTTCTTAATCTTAAAAAATGTCATCAAATAACAATGCCACATCATCAATAGCATCATCATCATCGGCATTGACACCATCTAGTAAACCAACAACAACAGTTGTGAATAAAGCCCTGATACCCAATGCTAATGATTTACAATCCAAGTTGGCAAAATTACAACAAAATATTGCACAAAAGTTAAACAAGACTGGTGTTCCTCCAACATCCACAACTCCATCCCTACTACCATCATCAACTCAACCATCCTCTACTAGTGTACCACCATCATCATCTTCATCAACTCCTAGTAAAACTGCACCTACACCAACAACAATAACGAAGGCTACAAAAAGTCAACCCTCTACTATTCCACCACCACAATTATCTAAAATTCAAAAACCACATAATACTACAGCTCCAGTGAATGGTCTTGGAAAACAAGTAGCCTCTCAAATACAAAAATCCTTAAAAAACACTTCAACTCCAGTAACAAGTATTAAACCCAATAGTACTACCACTAAATCATCATCTGCTAATAATAATATAATTAATAGTAATGCAGTGTTAAATAACAATCAATCAAATAATAATAATCAATCAAATGATGATAATTCCATTGAAAAACAAATATACATGATGGATTATCAAAGAAAGAAGGAATCATCACAAATTCAACAACAATATCAACAAGAATTATTAGAACATGAACAAGCTCAACAAGAACTTGAAAATTCCAATAAGAAAAAGAAGAAGAATTTGAGAACAGTTTTTACAGCAAGTGGAAAGAGTGAAGTTTGGGAAGATTCAAGATTGGATGAATTTTCAGAGAATGATTATAGAATTTATGCTAATAATTTAGGAAATGAAGTAACAGATCAAATGTTAACAACTTTCTTTCAATCCTATCCAAGTTTTAGTAAAGCCTGTGTGATTAGAGATAAAAGAACGAATAGATCTAAGGGATTTGGTTTTATCAGTTTTTTAGATTCAAATGATTATATTCATGCTTTGGAAAATTTAAATGGAAAATATTTAGGAAATAGACCTTTACAATTAAAACCATCTAAATGGAAAGATAGAAATGTTAAATAAATTATCTAATTCATTGGAATTTTTGAAATTAGAATCAGAATTGTTCTTTTAAAGTAGAATCTAGATATTAATAATAATAATAGAATGTTTAATTAGAATCAAATAATTTATAAAAAAATGACAAACTTGTTATCTTCAATTATGATGAATCATCATTATCGTTTAAAATATAGTCATTGTAAACAATCATTATCGGAATATATTAAACATGTAATAATATTAATAATAATTATAATAATATCATTTGATTGTTCAATGATGATCATACATGATTTATTTAATAATACATTTCCATCATCTTCACTAGCACTACATTCATCAACATCATCATCACTAACATCACCACACTCATTAAAATATTCATCAACATTAACATTATTTACAATAATATTAAATAATAATAATATTATTGTAAAAGGACAACAAGCTTGTTATATAAATATAGATTCAACACAAATAATAGATGTTACAAATGCATCATCAACTAATGGATATTATAAAGTGATTAATGAACAAAGTTCAGAAGAATATATATTACAAATATGTAATTATGTTACAAATTTTTCATTATGTAATTCAGGAGATCAATTATCATCAGTTGCATTTCAAATTGAAAGTTCATATTGTAAACCATTAAGTAATACAGGTCAACCAAGTGTAAAATTATTACAAAATACAACTAATATATTAGGAGTATCATTAATATATACACCATTTGGAGTTGGTAATTTATTTAGAGGTACAAATATAGATATATATTGTGATTTATATTTTGATGAATATTTAAAATTAAATAATTTATCATCATTGGAAATTAAAAGAGAAAATGTAATTTTTAAAAAGAAAACAACAAATGTTTTAACAACTACTTTTTATTT
>NW_003163211.1:4973-10724 GCF_000004985.1 Naegleria gruberi | reverse complement strand
CAAAGATAGTGATACAGAATCCTGAAATAGTGCATGATACTAATTTTAATCGAATGTGTTGACTTTCAAAAAGAACACAACACTGGTCTCAAATCAGGTGATCCTGATAACACCACCAAATCAGAATCATCTTTACCACATTATAAGAGATATTCTTCAACACTATTGTAGTTTAGCTAGCATTGAAATGTGTTGACTTGTGTTATAATTGAAATACATGCTACAGCGCCTACTATTAAAAGTCATTTATTTATTGAGCAGTTAGTTTCTCTGACTAGATATCGTTTGACTGAATGAGAAGTTTAATACCATGTAAAATCAAAACGGTTCGGCATTTTATTAAAGAGCTCACACTCCAAATATTGTTATCACATTCCATATATGGTAAGATTATTGGTTTGGACTTGACATCTCACAAAGATCGATTCTAATATCCACATGTTCACATTGAATCTATGAATGAGTGCTCTTTGCAGTCGCAGTTAAAATTTTTCCTCTATCACAACACTTGGTGAAATTACTTTTAAATAGAACGAGTACAAACAACAACACTCAATTAAAACTATAAAAAAAATGAAATATCAAACAATAATTCAAGAATAGTTGGTTCATTCCTTCTAGTATTGATTTTTGTTGTTACCCTTGTCTATGCCAATAACACTTCAAATGGTGTTAAAAGTCATCCATTAGATGGTATTAATTTAATGTTAAATACTAATAATAATCAAGTATTAGAAAGTACTACCAATGTATATGTTAAAGTTAAACAATCTATTATTGTTACCAATGAAATTATTCAACAAATTTCAAAAGTATTATCCAATAATAATCAAGAATTAAAAGTTACAGCTCGTTATCCTAAAACATTCATTACTTGGTTAAATAACCAACAATTAGAAAAGGCTAGAAATGAATTATCTTCTATTATTGAAAGTATTGAACGTGTACCATATGAACATAGAATTACTTTTTCTAAATTAGATATGAATAGTTTATTATATTCTAATTTAAGAATTGTTATGAAATCACAAGAAGATGATTCTACTACTTCTAATAAGAGAGATGCTACTACTACTTCTTCATTGAAATCTATTTTAAATATTAAAGAAGAATTTACATTAACTTTACAACAAAATATTGAAAATGTAAAGAGTTCAACTAAAAAGAGAAATAGTCAATGGTTAAAGAGAGAATTAGAAAATGCCTTTACAATTCAAGTAGAAGAAGAAGAAAATGATGTGTATATTATTGCTTTACAAAATTTCAATGTAAATATTTGGCCATTACTTAAACAAGAAAAAGAAAATCAATTACAAGTTCAATCATCTGCTAGAACTAATATTGTAAACATGTTAAATAGAAGAAGATCATTAGAAGAATATTCTCAACATTATGAATTGAAAGAATATGATGATCTATCTCAACAATTAGGTGAATTATTATTAAATTCATTATTTAAAGAAAATGTAGAATCCATTTCAAGACAATTTCCACAAGAATTATTAACATTTGGTTCAAATATTGTAATTCAAAATGGTGGTCAATCTAATTCTGGTAATTCTGGTAATTCTAATAATAGATTTATTTGGGATCAAGGTATTACAGGTCAAAATCAAGTGATTCAAATTATTGATTCAGGTGTTGAAGTTAATCATTGTCATTTCTTTAAGGAAAATGAAAATTATTTTACCACACCAAATTATTCCAATAGAAAGATTATATTCTATCAACCTGTTACATTATGGGGTGATAAATTAGATAATAATGGACATGGTTCACATTGTGCTTCTATTGCTGCTGGTAATATTGATTCAAATGATGAAACAAATCCAATGAAACAAGATACTGGTGTAGCTCCACAAGCAAAGATTTATGTTACTGATGTTATGAGAAGTATTTTCTTTTATGTTTCTTCTTTAAATAGTTATTTAACTACTGCTTATAGTAGACAAGCTAGAATTAGTAGTAATAGTTGGGGTTGTGCAAATCCATTCACTGTATGTTTTATTATTTTATTTATTTTTAATTTTATTTATTTATTTTTAATATAATAATATTTTAATATTTTAATATTTTTATATAATATAATATAATATAATATAATAATAGTGTTATTATGATTGTGATTGTTATGAATATGAAACAGGTAAACCAATTAATGATACAACATGTTTAGCTCAATATGGAGTTAAATGTTGTCAAGTATGTAATTCCTATGATAAAGATGCATCAACATCAGATTCCTTCACACGTGCCAATGATGAAATGTTAATTGTATTTGCAGCTGGTAATAATGGACATTTTTCAAGTGAAGGTGGTACTATTTTAACACCATCTACATCAAAGAATGCTCTCACTGTCGGTGCACAATATGCTCACTTACAAGAATATACCAGATTTAATACGACACCAATTGATGAAGTTTTATTTAATCATGAAAATATGGCCTATTTCTCTGCACGTGGTAATACTGCTGATGGTAGATCTAAACCTGATGTTGTTGGTCCTGGTGTTTTAATTTGGGCTGCCTATAATAAGAATGTTACTCAATGTACTCCATCTGTTACTTTAACTCAAAAATCAGGTACATCTATGGCAACACCAAGTAAGTTTTTTATATTTTATTTATTTTTATTTATTTAATTTAATTTAATATTTTTAATTTAATAATTTTAATTTAATATTTAATAATAATAATAATAATAGGTATTGCTGGTAGTGCAGCATTGGTTAGAGATTATTTAACACAAAATATTGGTTTATTAAGTATATATGATAAGAATCCACAACAAAGTATTTCAGGATCACTTGTTAAAGCCATGATAATTCATTCAGCACAGAAAATGAATGGATTTGTTCCAATGAATGGAGTTAATACAGCTGAAATACCATCAATTTTACAACCATTATCTAATTTACCATTCCCTAACAAATTTAATGGATATGGTAGTGTTAATTTAAAGAATTCATTATTATTTTCTAATGTAGAAGAATCAAAATCATTAATTGGATCTAAATTATTTATTATTAATAGATATTCATTATCACCAAATCAAGAATTAAATATTCCATTCTATATTAGTAATAGAAAATCTAAAATACCAATTAAAGTAACATTAACATGGTATGATTATGCTGGTACTATTACTGATCCATCAACTGTTACAATGAAACAATTAATTAATGATATTGATTTATATTTAATTAAATCAAATTCTAATGAAATTATTAATTCAAATCCAGGTGTTGAAAGATCTACACAAGATGATTCAATTAATACTGTTGAAAAGATTATCATTTCACCTGAACAATTATTACAATCTACAACTACAACTACAACTACAACAACTGGAGGTGATAAACGTCAATTTACATTGAGAATTGTTGCCAAATCAACAAATATTGGTTCACAAAACTTTTCATTGGTAGTGAGTGGTGATATTGAACAAGGATTGGCACCATCACCTCTATTGGGTTATAAAATCATTTCTAAGGGTTCAATTCTCTCACAAAATGCACAATCATCCTCATTATTAATTCCAGGTTCAATTGCAACTGATAGACCATTCCAAGTACAACAATTACAACCAACAAGTAATTATGTTTTAAATATTAATAATGATGAATCACAATATATTATTGAAAATGCTCTTAACAAGTATGATCAATTACAATCATTACAATGTACTGTTAATAATATGGATCAAAATATTCCAGCCAGTGGATTTGTATTCAATTCTAATAATGTTTATTGTTTCCCACAAGGATTGAATGGTAATACTAAAATTACATTCTCTGGTTCTGATGGTCCAATTGTATTGAAATTAGCAAGTAATTTAAATAGTAATTTTATTACATTTGAATTTATTAATGGTGCTACCTATGATAATGTTTATTGGTTAATTAATAATAGTATTGCAGTTAATGGTCCTATTTATGGTAACATTTTAACTAAGGGTGTTGTTAATTTTAATGTTGTTAATTTATATGGTAGTATTTATAATTTGGGTGGAAATACTTTGAATTTAAATCAATGTAATTTTTATTAAATTTATAAATATATAAATAAATAAATAATAATAATATACCTATTTATGTTGAGTCGACTTTTTGTTCTCTCTCTGTAAACATGCAAAAGTTTGACAAGTTTGTTTCCTGCCTTCATTTGTCTTTCAACCTTCAATTTCAATGTTGGTCTTTGCTCTTCTTCTTGCCTATTTACAAAATATTTGCACAAGATGATGAATATGAATTCCAATCAGTCTTCTAATTTGTATCTCTGATTCTGCTTAAGAACAGGCCATCATGCTCCATTACCTCTCTGAAATCTGGAATACCAAAACCCTTTTCCAATTCTTTATTGGCATTGTGAGAGAGCTGTTTAAGGTAATGTTTCGTTGTGTGATTGCAATTTAAATTTCTTTCAATGGCTGACCTTCCTCTTCTAACATTCCTGAGATTACAGGTTTTGCAATGGATTTGTCTGAGGCTGCTTTGTAATCATTTGTCACAAATGTCAATACTTTGAGTGACCAGAAAGTAGATTCTGTCCACTTCATCTTCCTCTTCAACTTATTCATCAAGAAGTAGTCTTTCTGATGATGAAGAAAAACAACTAGATATTACATCACAACCACAAACAATAACACCTCCAACTAGTCATGATGATAGTACCACCACTACCAACTTCCAAGTTTATGTTCACTTCCTACAGTGATATTTGATTCCCTGACTACGTGTTTCAGCATCACCACAACTGTGTCATCCACAACTTTTGTTACGAATTTTGAATTCAGCCACACCATTGTTTCCCAGCAATAATCCCACAACAATGGGTTCCCTGTCCATTGTCATCTGTATCCCATTCAACTCAATTTGACAGATATAATCAATAAATCTAAATTGTAATATTTATTAACATCTCATGTATCGTAAAGACCTTGTGAGAGACGAGGTCTACAACCAGTAAGTTTCCCTGTTAATTTGATTGGACTAGCAATTTTCCAAATAGATAGCTAGGGCTTTGCAGATTTCAGTTTGGAATGCATGGGTCCAATCTTACTTGACATTCCAGTATTTGTGAAATACATTTGCGATTTTGGTTGATAGGAGAGGTAGAATTGACTTACCTATCAGATAGATGTCATCCTCGTGACTTATATCAACTAGAGATGAAAGCCAAAGTCCTCCTTGAGATTTATCACCATAGACGCCTGTTGTTACATCTTTTCTTAATAAAGATTCACAAATTTTTACTTCCAATTTTTCCAATAGTGAAAGTGGAATAATGTTATTAATTCTGAAGCTGATTCAGAAAGAACCAAGATTGATTTCTGTTCATACAATGCATAAATTGTTGATGTACATGAACGATGCAAAAGATGAACATAATTTTGTGTATGTCAACTTAGCAGTAACGTAACTATCATTCTTTTGTGCAATACTAGCAACAGAGTAATTCAATATTACCGAATGATTATCAACCACTTCTCTAGAAATATTACGATCATAACTTACAGTAAGTGTGGAGACAACACAGAATCATGAAAACAACATTTTATGCATTGTATGAGCAGTGTTAGTAAGCTGAGTATAATAATATACGGCATCAATACTAGATCTCGCCTAAAACTATTGCGTTGTGACTATGCACACAAAACAATTGGAGATTATATATTGTAACAGTAATAGCTTAAGCATTTATAACACATATCACAATCAGCTCTTTGTAACAGTNGTAACAACAGAAGA
>NW_003163211.1:2847-4458 GCF_000004985.1 Naegleria gruberi | reverse complement strand
TCATTCATCTGCAACTAATTAGGATCCTGGTTGGATAATTTTGTAGCTTTCTAATGAACAACTGTTGGATGACAAGCAGTTGAGTAGTATATCAGAGAATACGAATTATTTATTAATACAAATTTAATTAAAATCAGAATGAAATTCAAAATTTGTACATTTTTTTAAATATTTTTTCATTTCATCTGCAACTTCCTTATATATATTTCCAATTTTTAAATGTTTAATATTTAAAAATATTGCAAGTCTCAAAAAAGATTCATCATCAAATCTTGGATTTGATTTTTCAAATGTACCTGCCAAATTTAAATTTGATAAACATGGAAATTTTTCACAAATAATTTTAATTCCCTTTTCACCAATTTCAGAATCAATTAATTTTAATTCTTTTAAATTTGTTAAATTAATTAAATGTTTAATTCCTTCAAATGTAATCCAATCTAATTTTAAATATTTTAAATGACTTAATTTAGAAATATGAATCAAATCTTGATTAACTATATCAGTTCTAAATAAATCTAAAAATGTTAATTTTTTCAAGTTACTTAAATAGGAAATATCTTTAATATTCTTATTAAAAGATAAATTTAATTGTGTTAAATTTTTTAAATGAATTAAAGGTTCAATATTTTCAATTTGATTTAAAGATAAATTTAAATTTTTTAAATATTTAAATTGATTAAAATTTGTTAATTTTGAAATTGAATTACTACTTAAATCCAAATATAGTAATTTATGTAAATTTAAATCAAAATTAGAAATTTGATTATTATTTAAATCTAAATGAGTTAAATATTTTAAATTTAATAAAAATTGAACATGTTCATCTTTAATTTCCCATTTTTCACCTGTAATTCCTAATATAGATAATTTATTTAAATGTTGAAAATATTGAATACCATCACCAGTAACACCAGTTGAATTTAATTCTAAATGAGTTAAATTATTCATTTTAGAAATTAATTCACATCCTTTTGTACCTATTTGTGATTTATTATTAGTAATTACTAATTTTGTTAAATTACTTAATTTAGATAAATGTTTACAAATAATTAAATTAATATTATTATCAATTATAATTAAATTATTTAAATAATTTAAAGTAGATAAAATACATGGTTCATCTATAGATTGATAACCTAATTCCATTAAATTTAAATTTTCATTTACAAATAAAGGTTCTAAAGAATTAATTGATTTTTCAAATTGAATTTTTTCTAAATTTTTAAAATTATTTATAAATAAATTTGATAAATTACTTGTTAAATTATAATTTCTAAATCCAGGAATATAACTTGTTTGTAATTTTTTTAAATTTATCATATTTGTAAAAATAAAATTTAAATCTGTAATATTAGTTTTACAAATATATAATTCAATTAAATTATTTAATTTAGAAATTACTTCAATTGAATAATTATCAATTTGTGTTTCATTTAAATTTAATATTTTTAAATTTTTTAATTTTATAAAATTTTCATTTAAATAATTAATTTCTAAATTATTTGATAAATTTAAATTAATTAAATTATTTAAATAAAATGAAATTATTTGAATTGAATCATTTGTAATTTTAATATTATTTGATAAATTTAATTCAATTATATTATT
>NW_003163211.1:0-1184 GCF_000004985.1 Naegleria gruberi | reverse complement strand
TATCATTTCATTATTATTTACCATCATCATACTATTACTATTATTATTACTATTTGTCATATTAGAATTTATCATATTAGTCATATTATTATTACTTGTCATAAAAGTAGGATTAAAAGTAGGAGGTGAATCTTTTAATTTCTTCTTTGGTAATTCAATATCTAATGAATGTGTTGAACTACTTGGTGTTAAACTTCTCTTTGGAGGTGTTGTTGTTTTAGATGATACAGTTGAATTTAATAATTGAGTTGTAGATGAAGATGAATTTGATCTCATCATTGTACTATTCATATTACTATTCAAATTATTATTATTATTATTCAAATTATTACTATTATTCATATTATTATTATTATTCAAATAATTACTTGTAATAGTTTCAGTAATAATATTATTCATCATCATATTATTTAATGAATTATTATTATTTAAATTTTGTAAATTATTTGAAGATGAAGAATTATTATCAATTTGTTGTAAAGCACCAATAGTAGCATGTAATTTTTCCAAAGTAAAAGTATTACTATTTTTATCATAAATTAAAATACATTCATGAATATTTGGTTTTTTATAAGATTCAAATGTACCTTTAAATAATCTTGAATTATTAGTATTTAAATGTACAATAGTAGATGATGTATCTATATCTATTTTACCTTCCCAACTATTATCTTTAAGACTTTTAGGTTTAAATTTATAAACAAGTGAATGAAATTCATTATTAGAAGATGAAGAATTAGATGAATTATTAGAAGATGAATTTGTTAATTGTGAAAATGAATCACCTAATTCTATTGAATATTCACAATCTTTTTGTAAATTTGTATTCATTTTGTTATTATTATTATTATTATTATTAAATTAGTATTATTTGTTGTTATATTATAATAGTAGTAGTTGAATGTTATATTACTATATGATTGTATAATTGTTATGTATTTGTTAATTATTAATGAAGAGAGAAAATTGAGATTCAATTGTTTTAATGAATTTAAAATACTCGGAATATATAATGATGATAAAAATACTGTAATATATTGCAATCTTAAATATTATTACTATTATAACTATATTGAAAATAGATGAGGAGTATTGTTCTTATTTACAAAACAGAAGAATATGAGAGAGTATAATACTAAATTTTAACAAAGGCTTTCAAATTCTTCTATTTTTTTATTAATAGA
>NW_003163212.1:27045-28592 GCF_000004985.1 Naegleria gruberi | reverse complement strand
CTCTTCTTCACACAAATCCAATTGCTTTGACATACTTTCTGATGAAAGGCTTGGGAAGTTAGCAGCATATTTCGGAATGAATTGGCAAGCCAATTCCTTAGCCTTCTTAGAGTGATTTGGTGAAACAATGTTGAGAATTGCTTCATAGTGAGACTTTGCCTGTTATTATTTTAAAATTAAATTATGATAAGGATGATAGTAATATTAAAATTATTTGATCATATAATTCATGTGGTAATACATTCACAGTTAGATCCAACCTTTGATTGTTCAAAACATACCGAAGCCTCCAAGTTTGGTACTTGTGTACCTTGTTCTTGAATAGCAGCCTTCAAGGCATTGCTCAATTCCTCTTCGTTTTTATACAAAAAGTCAATTTCCTTGTCCGATTCAGCATTAACGTGGACATACAATGTTTCTCCTCCTTTAGTAGTAGTTGTTGCAGACATGTTGTTGGTATTATTCTTAGGCTTACTGTAAAAGTGATGATATTGTGGACAAGCTTAAAAGGCTTATTCTCTTATTAATATAATGATGATTTTGTTGTTGTTGTATGATTGTATTCTATCAATATTACACACACTGAAAAAAGTTCTTTTAGGTGTGTTGATGATCAACAATTTTTTTTTAAAATTTTTTAATAAAATTGAAGATTACATTTTAAAAATAAAATGGCTTAATTGAATAGGTAGCGTTGAACCCGCCTTTTTTCTTCTTAAAATTCGCTACGGAAGATGATGAAGAGGTTTTTTAGAATTGATAAAGATGATAGTATTGTTTAATTATTTATTTATCGAAGGAAAATGCTGATTTTCTTCATAAAATTCGTAAATGAATTAATAGATGTTATCCCCTATGAAGAATTTATAATGATGGAAAAGGATGAGGTTAATAATTACGAAATTTAGATTATATCCTTTTGTAATCAATGTTAAATTCTTCCTAAAATGATAATTAGTCAATAATACTACATAACACTATTGTTAATTGACCATTTATACAACTACCGAAAATGGTATAAATCCAATAAGCAAAATTCACAAAATGTTAATGAAAAAAACAATCAAAACATTATTCAAAATGGAATCAAGAAAAGTTGCTTGCTCCTCTCATCAAAACCAACCTTGTGTTTTCATTACTGGAATTTCAGGAAAACTTGGCGAAGTTTTATGTAAGAGACTTTGTGACCAAGGATTTAAGTGTAAAGGTTTAGTTAGAGATGAAGATGCCAAGAAGGAAGTTCAAGGATTGGGTTGTACTGATGTTTTCGTTGGAGATTTGACAAAACTTCAAACAGATGACTTTGTTAAATATTTGGAAGGATGTGATTTTGTGATTGATGCAGCTGGATCAACTTCTGGAAAGGATATTGAAAAGATTGAATTTACTTCTGGTAAATTCCTAGCCCAAGCAGCCATGAAGAGTAATGTCAAGAAGTACATTTCCATGTCAGCTGTTGGTTGTGATCATTTCTCATCTGGAGAAAGAAAGGATGCTCTTGTATGTGATAAATGTAAGGAAAATAGAGAATATGCTGAGAATCAATA
>NW_003163212.1:6246-9598 GCF_000004985.1 Naegleria gruberi | reverse complement strand
CTCCACAAATCAAGTAATTACACAACCTATCATGGAAATTCCTGTAGAAAAAAACCTCGGTAACGAAAAAACAGTCACGCTTCCTATTGAAAACATTTCTTATTTTTTAAAAAAACCACAAGCAAAAGTAATCTATGCTCAACAATGTAAAGAAAATTGCTTGATTCATACGTTGAAAATATTTAGTGAAAAATTATTCAGTTTTAAAAAAAACAGAAATCCTTATTGCATTAAAATTCACAGTGACGGTCATGATATCAGAAACATTTTCATTGAGAAGATGGATAGTGAAAAACCTCTCATACCTCTCTCGGCAGTTGGACCAATCGAACGTTTTTTCTCTTCCCTATGCTACAATCCAGCCCTTTTCATATACCACCTACTTTCTGAAACGATAATGGGTTTTTATTCTACTTTAGATGTTGAAAAATTTGATTGCAACTATGATACTTATGATGAAAGGGAATTGCGTTTAGCAGAGTTTTATTTGTCTGGAGAACCCTACTTTTTACTTTTTTCACTAACAGACGACAAGTTTTTATCAGAAGAATACAGACAGTTAGCTTTAGAGATTTTTCAAACCTTAAAAGAAAAACTACCTATTCTTCAGGAAATCACCTTTTTGTACCAAAAAAATATATTTCACTTGCGTCATTATGAATATTTTATGAAAAACAGACGATTTATAGGTTTGGGACGATTATTTCAGCACTCCCAAAGGATCTTTGATATTAATGATTGGGAATTGCTTGATAATTGGAGTAGCAAGCTTGACAAGCTCATTTATTATGTAATACGTAGTAATTTTGACGCTCCCTACAAACAAGACAGTTTCAAAATTCAAAGCTTAATTGAAATACCAAAAGTAAATAAGTAATTTATTTGGAACTAAACAAGATTTAATACAATAGTGAACAAGATAATTTTATTTTCAAAATTATTAAATCATGTATTTTCATACTCATGATAGGTGATCTAAAACTAATTGTTGGTGATCTAAAACTGACAGATCAACTTTATGTTGATTAGAAGGTATTGTAGCTGGAAAGATTTTTCTCTGGATTTTCTAGGAAAGATTTTTGTTCCAAATTCTTTCATTTCCAGACTTCTTTTTCAAGGTAGTTCAACTCCAGCTATTTTGATATGAGCTGATGAAAAACCTTCTATCTCAATTAACTTGACAGATATTGAAATAATAAATTGTACAGAGAGAATATATTACTGGGAATCTATCTTCTTCTAATGAACGTTTTTCATCCTTATTCATTGAATAAAATAGTAAAGTATCACAAATATTAAAAGTAATATATCCAATAGTGAAAATTACAGTAAAAGATAATTATCTGGTAGAGAATGGATGAATGACATGCTATTCGTGATGTTTCAGTGAGAATTCAATATCCACATCATGAGAAAAACAATAAAAACATGAAAATATCAGATATCCATGATTTTCACAAATTATGCTACAAGACTTGAAATTATACATTTAATAACATAATAAACATTATGAATTGTTGTTTTATTGTTGTTTGATTTGTAATTGGGCTATGAATCAACTCTGGTAGCATGAAATATCGGAACTTGGTAAATTGACAACATGATGAAAATCTGATAATAAATATGATGTTTATTATCTATTTAAATAGTAGTACTAAAAGACATGATTCAAGTTGGTGAAGTACATGTTGAGTTATGGTCCATGTACTTTTTCAAATTCACATGTACCTATCCCTATCATAACTTGACCAAAATTGATAAGAGAAAGTTCTCCTACCTACTATTGACCATTCCGAACAATACTACATTGACAGTTTTCCAACTTGTCCAGTAGATCCAGCAGTGATGATGAATTTAGTGAAAATTTTGACATTTCACCAAAATTACATTACTAAAAATTAATTTCCACAAATACTATTATTATATTGATGGAAAACAATAATAATGATGGTTGGTGAATGATCCGATGATGGAACACCAACTTATGATTTTCCATCATGAAAAATAAATTCCAATTTCATGATGATAATCCACCAATAAAAATTACTATTATTACTACTATATAGATGATGTTGAGATGATGATGTGAAAGTTTGGTGGTTTCATGATGTAAAACCACTCCGAAAATCATCATGTCCTCCTTGAGTAGAAGAATGTTGAATATTTTTTTTATGAAGATTGGTTGTTACTTAGTTTTTGTGAGCGAGGTATGTTCTAGAATGTGTGTGTGGGAGTTGTTGAAAATATAACCAATATTTTATTTTTAGCCACAACAAATTTTTTTCTGTGAGATCCAGGAAAAATTTTTGCTTAAAAATCTTTCCTGCTTCAAACCAACGAAAAATCTTTCCGGCCACAGATGATTCTTTGGGAAGTGAGGCTCTTAAAGAACGTTATCTTGATGAGCGTTTTGAATGGAAGTGTGAAAGGTGTTTATTGAATTCTTTGGATTTTTCTAACGTTTATTATTCAATGGATGAGTTTCTTAGATTAATAGACAATTTGAAAGATAATCGATTCTTTTCGGAAATCATCTTGAAGGCTGTCTCTTATGTTCCTTATGTTGTTTCTAAATGCTCTCCAAACATGATGAAACCATATTATGTAAGAGAGTTGATTAGTAGAAATGTTTCATGTTACAACTTTTTGGAATTGCCTTATTATTCCAATGACAGGGAATGACTTTTGAAAATAATAGCCAATACTAATTATTGTCAGATATTGGGTCAAGCTAGTGAAGAGTTGCAAAACGACAAGGCTTTCATTATGGAAGCCATTGAATGGAATTACAAGTGTTACTATTATTTGAAGGAAAGAATGAGAAAGGATAGAGATATTGCCTTGTTAGTAGTCTCAAAGGAAGGATACATGTTGGAAGATTCTGATATCAAGCACTGCTTTAGTGCAGATAAGGAGGTTGTTAAAGCTGCTGTCATGAGTTCACATTCGGCAATCATGTTTGCCAGTTCAAAATTGAAGGAAGATCGTGAATTTTTCAAGAATGATATTCTGCCTTTTGATCCTTCACTATTTAGATATGCTCACTTACAATTGAGAAGTGATATTACTTATATTTCAGAATTAATTGTCAACTTTCCGCAATGTATTCAGTATGCTATTAGTAATATTCAAGGAGATATTGAATATGTTTTGGAACTCATCAAAATTAATCCACTAGTTGTATTGTATGCAAATTGGAAGGAATTATCGACAGAATATGCTATCAAGAAGATTACACAACACGACCTTCCTGATTCAGTAATTAGCTCAATCTATGAAGAACTAGATGACGATTATGCTCTTGATAGTTTTGTAATGAGGAGCATACAAAGAGATCCAAAAACATTGCAAT
>NW_003163212.1:4747-6196 GCF_000004985.1 Naegleria gruberi | reverse complement strand
GGGTTTCATCAGGAAAAAATTCAAAAACGCTAGATAGCAATATTGTTTGCAAAATTAAAGATGAAGGTGTGATGTGCTATTATCACATGAGCAGAAAGAGAGGAAAGGAGTAAAACATTTTTCATCATAACAAATTTTTTTTTGATGATTAGCTGCCTATTTCGGAACACCATACCGCCACCTTAATAAGAACCTTCTTTATTTTCAACAACAGGTTGCTGACGTGATTCAATAGCAGCCAACAAGTTTGATAAATTTTCACTACTCTTTTTGAGATGTAATTGTGTTTGTTGCATATTTTGAAGGGTTCTTGTTATTCCATTGCTCATCTCATTATTTTTTTACCTGGCTTCCTTCTCTACCTACAGATTACTTGACAATAAAAGTGTTACTCTTCTTGTCAAATATTGCAATGAATCTGGCATCAACAATTAATATTATTTAATAGGGTGTGTATTTATTTTGTGGGGAAATGGGTAAACCATATATTGTTTTTCAAAAAGATCGATACCGATGATAGCTCAGCTGGTAGAGCATGGGACTGTAGCAAGAACAACTGTCATCCTGTGGTCGGACTGTTTTTTTAACCATCGTTATTTTCTTCAATCATATCAAAAAATGTCATTAAATCTCTTGCCACTGGATACCATCACGATCGTTGATAAATTTCTTTCATTTTCCGAACATCTCCAACTTATGTTGGTCAATACCATTTGGTTCAATCTTTTAAATAGTGATTGGATGTGGCGAGGTTCATATTCGGAAGAAATTGAAAACTTTGAGACATTTTGTGAGAATTTCAAATTGGAGGAATATGCAAATTTACTGAAAGAATCAGAGCCAATTCGATGTTGCTTCATTGGGCCACATGGTATTGGAAAGACCACTCTGTGTTACTATCTTCACCTTAGGTATGAAAGATACAATGATTCGGAAGAGGGTTTTTCTGTTCCCCGTTACTATAATTCGTGTGATATTAAGAGGATTGAAGGTTATTGTTTACAATTAGTTGACACTCCTTATTCTTATGATACACCATCCAAGTGTCACATTTTTATAATGTGCTATTCAATATCAAATCCAGTAATGATGAATAAGTGTTTGAAGGATTTTTCTGATAGATTTCTTCCAGAAATTCAACCATTTTTGGATTACAACAGATCAGTATTGGTCGTTGGAACAAAATCTGATATTTGTGATTATTCAAAACCAGGAGATTTTCATTTGGGAAAATATTGGAATAGTTATTTGTGTAAAAAGTATGATTCGTATGGAAAGAAACTATCTCAGCGGATGGGTGCTGTGAGCTATGTGACAACATCTTCAAGAGAGTTTGTTGGACTGGAAGAATTGGAAGATTTGATTGTCAAGACGTTTATCTATTCGAAACTTATCAAAGCTCCAGTTCTAAACAAAAAGGAAAAATGCCTGTTGTGCTAAGATCAGAAA
>NW_003163212.1:3441-4697 GCF_000004985.1 Naegleria gruberi | reverse complement strand
TAACTTGAGGATACTATTAGAACAACAACTCAATCTCGTTCGAACAACATCCGAGAGTCTTATTGATTTGAAAGTTTTCCAAGATTCATCTAAAGATGATGGCATTATATTTAAATTTCTTGATGATTTTAAACAATAAAATTAATTATTTTAATATTGACGGATATCCAAAGATGATGTACATTGAATATCAATGTTTTCCATATTGAAATGAAGATACTAGGAGTGAAGTGATATTTTTTAAACAAAAGAATCAAAAAATATTCAACAAATGGTCCTCTATGGACATGACCATTCTCGGAGCGGTTTTACATCATGAAACCACCAAACTTTCACAACATCATCTCAACATTATCTAAATAGTAGTAATATTAGTAATTTTTATTGGTGGATTATCATCATGAAATTGGAATTTATTTTTCTTGATGGAAAATCACAATTTGGTGTTCCATCATCGGATCATTTACCAACCATCATCATTATTGTTTTCCATCAATATAATAATAGTATTTGTGGAAATTAATTTTTAGTAATGTAATTTTGGTGAAATGTCAAAATTTTCACTAAATTCATCACCGTTGGATCTACTGGATAAGTTGGAAAACTGTCAATGTAGCATTGTTCGGAATAGTCAATAGTAGGTAGGAGAACTTTATCTTATCAATTTTGGTCAAGTTATGATAGGGATAGGTACATGTGAATTTTGAAAAAGTACATGGACCATAACTCAACATGTACTTCACCAACTTGAATCATGTCTTTTAGTACTACTATTTAAATAGATAATAAACATCATATTTATTATCAGATTTTCATCATCTTATCAATTTGCCAAGTTCCGATATTTCATGCTACCAGAGTTGATTCATGGCCCAATTACAAATTAAACAATAATAAAACAACAACGTATAATGTTTATTTAATTATTAAATGTATAATTTAAAGTCTTGTATCGTAACTCTTGGAGATCTTCGATATCTGAATAATTGATGTTTTTATTAAGTTTCTTATGATGTTGATTACTTTTACACTCGGAAACATGACAAGAAGCATGTAAACTATCCACTCTCTACCTAATAAATATCTTTTGTGGTAATTTTACATATTGAAGATTTACCATGTTAATGATAGAAACTTTACAATTATTCTCCATGGGAAAACAACAAAAAGAGGAAAATAAAAGATATTAGAGTATAAGAAATGTCTACTATCACCAGAATAAATTACAGGTTTTAATATTCTAAGTGTAATAAAAA
>NW_003163212.1:0-1893 GCF_000004985.1 Naegleria gruberi | reverse complement strand
GACAATACTGGTAACTGAAGGATGAATATCATACATGACTTAATTCCACTCATTGATACATGTCTAATTATCATGTATTATGATATGAAATTAAAATAATTGAAATCTATCATATATATAGGGAGATAACCAATTAGGATGAAAATTGGGGAAATTACGCTCACTTTTTACCAGGTAAACATTTTCAATAGGGACCCATATATTTTATTTGATAATATCGTTTATCTATGCATTTTATCGACATATAATTGGTTTCATGATTTTATATTCTATATTTCCAATTTGGGAAATGTTGCAATGTCTAATCTCAATAGAATTATTGCCATAATACCAATTATTGATTATATGTTATGAAACTGATATTATAGACTCTATTGGATGTGTATATGAATATATAATTGAAATATTTCAATTTTGACATTTCTTAATGACATGGGTAGTTCACTAAGGTAATAACTTTGTCATATGACAACTATCTAAGATGATATTGAAATCATTCCAAAATCGATAATATGAGAGTATATGATGATTATAATATGGTAGTAATGAATTAGTGTTGATTCTTACCATTATTGACATGTAAGAATGTTACCTTTGATCAATTGGGACAGTAGCTTGACAGATATTCCAATTATATAGATATTAATTTCTACCACTCAGAAACGTTACCAATATTATATATAAGAGTATTTGTATTATATTCTATCTTGTTGTACATCTTGATATTGACTTGTCATATTGTCATGAGTAGTTACCTACATGGTTAAATGACATGAATACTGAATGATGTCCAAATGATATGAAATTGATAGGAACCTCATTATATGATGTTAATAACATACTGTATCAATTTGGTAATGAATCTCATTGTCCTTAGGGTACTTCCTTATTGAGGTACCTTAATTGACTATCTCAATATTTAATATGAGATATTATATTTATTTCAATTCTATCATGTTGTACATGTAATTTGAAGCATTTTGATATCAGTTTTGATATTTAAATATGATTTATTAGATATTATATATAGCTACTCTTAGTTTTTCAAAATTGACTTTGAGATTCCCTAATTGACCATATATATATTACCAATTGATGAAACTAATATCAATCGACTAGATTTTCAATTGTGAACACAATGGTATCAATAGTTATATGATTCATGATAGTTTAAAATTGAGTTGGTCATCTAAGGATAGGTCATTAAGGTTTGAATGAATTGATATGAAATTCAATACCAATTATTGAAATACCATGATTAATTGATCTATATATGATGCTATAATTGAAAGATTTTAAAATTAATATGATTTGATTATCTTGATATTCATTATTCCCATGATTACACTCCTGACATGTTGAATGATTTCAAATTGTCATGAAACTGATACAGTGGTGTTCATTCACCATTAGTAAGGTACTGTATCAATTTCATAAAGATTGGTATAGTTGATATCAGGGTTTGGGTTTGGGTTTGGGTTTGGGTTTGGGTTTGGTTGGGGTTTTGGTTTGGGTTTGGGTTTGGGTTTGGGTTTGGGTTTGGGTTTGGGTTTGGGTTTGGGTTTGGGTTTGGGTTTGGGTTTGGGTTTGGGTTTGGGTTTGGGTTTGGGTTTGGGTTTGGGTTTGGGTTTGGGTTTGGGTTTGGGTTTGGGTTTGGGTTTGGGTTTGGGTTTGGGTTTGGGTTTGGGTTTGGGTTTGGGTTTGGGTTTGGGTTTGGGTTTGGGTTTGGGTTTGGGTTTGGGTTTGGGTTTGGGTTTGGGTTTGGGTTTGGGTTTGGGTTTGGGTTTGGGTTTGGGTTTGGGTTTGGGTTTGGGTTTGGGTTTGGGTTTGGGTTTGGGTTTGGGTTTGGGTTTGGGTTTGGGTTTGGGTTTGGGTTTGGGTTTGGGTTTGGGT
>NW_003163213.1:41735-43517 GCF_000004985.1 Naegleria gruberi | reverse complement strand
CTAGTGATTTACAGAATCATGAATCGATGGAAATACAATAATTGACACTTGGCAGTTACGAACTGACATATCTCTAAGTGCTTCAAACTCATCTATTCCAAATTTGAATTCAAAAATTCTCAAATAAACTTACCATAACTGGAAGGTTCTTCAAATTCAATTTCAAATTTTTGATTATTGACACTAATTTGTTTTCTAAAAATTTCTTCCACAGTTCCCATATCAAACACTTCAAAGAAATCATCATTGGCGCATCTTCTACATAGATTTGATTTTCCTGCTCCTCCTTCTCCCATTACACACACTTTGAAACTATTAGATTCTTGAACTGAATGTTGAATGTTTCGAATAGCACCACAATCATTATTAAATTTCATTTCTACCATTTTATGTAATAGCAGATAACATCTTTTAGCTTTTGGTCTGATCTTTTCCTTTTTACTTTCAATAAATCCTGTTGGAAAGTAAAATTCTCTCTGGATTAAAATTATCCAAAATTCGTTTAATTCCCTTCCAATCGGAATGTCATCATTTTGAAAGAATGAACAAATAGATTGCAAATTTAAAACCATTCGTTTCATATTTTCAAGTATCATTGAAATCGGATGATGGAAAAGTGTTTCGTCTGCAACTTTCCAATATTCTGATGTATTCGGATAGTTCAGAAAGGAGAGAATGACTCTAAGAATTTCTGTAGGTAATTTCAACAGAGAAGAATCACTTTCTGTCCGTTTACGCATTTTTTATAATATTTTTATGAAATTTAACCAATTTTTAGATAGAACTAGCAGCCAAAACATTTTACAATAAACTAAAAGAGAAGTTTGGTTAATGTAATTCGATTCTATTAAAAGAAAAGAAAGTGTATGAAATTGTAAAAACCTTAGTTATTATTCCGAGTCGAGATTGTGTTAGTTATCATGAGATGCCAAGTTTGTTTTCAGCATGAAGAAAAAAAACTTGGAAAACCTTCCAAGTTTAGTAAGTCTAATGTCTTGAATATACTTCAGTGAATTAGGATATGTCTTGTGTGATATGTTAGACTTCAGTCAAATGAAGAAGGAAAATGACAAGTAACAAGTTTATTGTGATGTTTCGCAAACTGAAATTTAGTGAAACCACATGAAGATAACAAATATAGTAAGTACATGAAAACATACTCAAAACAACTTTCGAATAAATTTCCCACTCATTCTCCTTTCACAATAACAACAATACTCAAAAAAAACAATTCAAAATGGCTTCATACGAAATGCAAGGAGCTACCTCCACCTCTCCTTCCTCGCAAAAGACCCCTCTCAATATCCACCAACTCAACCAAGAACGTCATGTCAAGAATAGAATCTTTGGTTGCAGAGAACACAACCCATGTGAAGCAATAATGTTCTTCTTGTTCAAGGTAATCACATTGGGACTTTCAGAACTCTTATTCGTCAATCAAATTACTCGTTACGAAGTTAGAAAGATGAGAATTGGTAATCGTCGTTTGAATTATGATACTTCTCATGGTTTTGGCATTATTTTTAGATGTTTCTGGAATAACATGTTGAATTATTTGACGCTCGGCATTTGGTACATTAGTGGACAAATGACAGTTCATTATTATTCTCATTTGGATGAGAGAATTCATTGGGCAGAGGAGGTAAAGCCAAGAAAACCAACTCAAGATGAAAAGATGGAAGCAAGTGGAAGTTTTCCAAATTTGGATGAGTTTGTGGTTTGGCAACCTGAAAATGATTGTCGTGGAGTGATTCGTTATTATGGTGTTCATCTTGGATGGCA
>NW_003163213.1:35698-37485 GCF_000004985.1 Naegleria gruberi | reverse complement strand
TTATTACTGTTGAATCTTTGTTTCCAAAAGATGAAGTTCAATTTGCTAAAGATTTCCAAACAGCCATGTATCTTGCCAAGCTCAATAAGATTCCACGTATTATTGTCGATGTTACCAACAATGGTGGTATGTATTCTATTTTAACATTATTATTCAAATAATTTCCAAATACTAATACTATTCTGATTAATTTAATAACAAATAGGTGGTGAAGAATGTTTGGGTTATGCCCTCATTAAATATTTGCACTCTAATGCCTTCTCTAGCAATTTTGAAACTCTCTTTGCTAGAACTGACATGATTGCCACAGAATTGGGAAGACAATTAGCAACTGCTGGAACCAAATTGTCACCAGATGCTGATTCTATTTGGAATTTTGCTACTTGGAAGACTATTGATGGAAAGAATTTCAAAGATGAAACTTGGTATACCAATCAAAAGAGTTACATTAGAGGTACTGATGGAAAACCAGCATTCTATTCATCCATTCTTAAGGAAAATTATTGTCAACCATCATTTGATAATTACTATTTCACTGGTGAAGATTTGTTAAAGTACTCACCAGATGATTTCATTCTCCTCTCAAATGGTAGATGTGCCTCCACTTGTGCATTGTTCACTCGTCACCTCCAAGAATCTCAAAAGGTAAAGACTGTTGTCGTTGGTGGTTTGAGTGGTCAACCACAACAAATTGCACAAGTTCCAGGTGGTCAAGTTTATGAATTTGAAGATTTACTTGCTGATATTAAGAGTTTGAACATTAATTCAGATGTTACTCCAAAGCCACTTCCAGTTCAATCAAGATTCAGATTTGCCATTCGTGAAGCTTATGCTTGGAATCAAAATGAATTAACACCTTTGGAATTCTTCTTTGAAGGTTCTGATTTCAGATTGAGTTATACTAAGGAAAGTGCTGTTGATAGATCAAAGGTTTGGATTGATACTATGAAATTCTTTGATATTTGTGCTAAATGGCAAACCAAGGCATGTAACTTGACAAATGGACAAGGTGTTCAAAATTGTAATACCAACACTGGTAAATATGTTCCAACCTGTATCTTGACCAGCTGTAATCCTGGATTTGGTTTCTCTGCTGAAAAGAAGAACTGCATTCCATGTGCCATTGGTGAATATAACCCAGGTCAACTTTCCTGTACTGCTTGTACTAATAAGCCAGCTGAAAATGCAGTCTACACCAACTCATCCACTACCAACAATTGTCCATTCGCTTGTGATGATGGTTATGATTACAATGCCTCAAAGAATACTTGTGTGATTTCAGAAGATATGAAAGTTGGTAAGGCCTTCTTTGGTATCATTATTTCCCTATGTGCTCTCTTCTTAATCTTTGCAGTTGCCTTACTCATTGTGACCGTTGTCATGTTTGTAAGGAATTACAAACGTGTCTCTGGTGAAAGAGCTACTCTCTTATAACTCAAATAAAACATCAATTTAATTCTCAAGATTCTCAAGTTTGTTCCATTAAACATGTAAACAGTGAGATATGATCATATCGGGTTGGGAACATGCCCATTCGTGTATGATATTCTGCCAATTATGTCTCTGCAAAACCACAAATCAAACACACAAAAAAAAAGCTCCACACTACGAATAAGCAAAAACAGGGCCACCCACAACAATTTTGGATTGTGTGGCGACTGTGCTGAAATCAAAGAGACAGCATCGGGTGCTGCTTGTGTGTTTTTTCTTATGATTTTTATCGGAGAGAAATGATAACGAACAACAGGAAATATAATCATCATCAAAAGGGAGGAGCAATATCTGGA